>NC_067244.2:300000-550000 GCF_019359855.2 Lolium perenne | reverse complement strand
CATCAATCACATACCATGGAGGAGTGTCTATTTTTGTAAAATTATGAAGGTTAATTAATTTGGGACTGGGAATCCCATTGCCAGCTCTTTTTGCAAAATTATTGGATAAGCGGATGAAGCCACTAGTCCATTGGTGAAAGTTGCCCAACAAGATTGAAAGATAAAACACCACATACTTCCTCATGAGCTATAAAACATTGACACAAATTAAGAAGCATTTTGAATTGTTTAAAGGTAGCACACGAAGTATTTACTTGGAATGGCAGAAAATACCATGTAGTAGGTAGGTATGGTGGACACAAATGGCATAGTATTAGGCTCAAGGATTTGGATGCACGAGAAGTATTCCCTCTCAATACAAGGCTTAGGCTAGCAAGGTTGTTTGAAGCAAACTCAAGTATGAACTAGTGCAGCAAGACTTACATAAGAACATATTGCAAGCATTATAAGACTCTACACTGTCTTCCTTGTTGTTCAAATACCTCACCAGAAAATATCTAGACTCTAGAGAGACCAATCATGCAAACCAAATTTTAACAAGCTCTATGTATTTCTTCACTAATAGGTGCAAAGTATATGATGCAAGAGCTTAAACATGAGCACAACAATTGCCAAGTATCAAGTTATTCAAGACATTATACCAATTACCACATGTAGCATTTTCTGTTTCCAACCATATAACAATTAACGAAGTAGTTTCAACCTTCACCATGAACATTAAAAGCTAAGAACACATGTGTTCATATGAACCAGCGGAGCGTGTCTCTCTCCCACACAAGCATTTATTTATTAAAACAAAACAAAAACAAAAGCAAACAGACGCTCCAAGTAAAGTACATAAGATGTGGCCGAATAAAAATATAGTTTCAAGAGAAGTGACCTGATAATTTGTCGATGAAGAAGAGGATGCCTTGGGCATCCCCAAGCTTAGACGCTTGAGTCTTCTTGAAATATGCAGGGATGAACCACGGGGGCATCCCCAAGCTTAGACTTTTCACTCTTCTCGATCATATATCATCCTCCTCTCTTGACCCTTGAAAACTTTCTCCACACCAAACTCGAAACAAACTCATTAGAGGGTTAGTGCATAATCAAAAATTCACATGTTCAGAGGTGACACAATCATTCTTAACACTTCTGGACATTGCCTAAAGCTACTGGAAGTTAATGGAACAAAGAAATCCATTCAACATAGCAAAAGAGGCAATGCGAAATAAAAGGCAGAATCTGTCAAAACAGAACAGTCCGTAAAGACGAATTTTTCTGGGGCACTAAACTTGCTCAGATGAAAATGCTCAAATTGAATGAAAGTTGCGTACATATCTGAGGATCACGCACGTAAATTGGCATATTATTCTGAGTTACCTACAGATGGGGCGACTCAATTTCGTAACAGACAGAAATCTGTTTCTGCGCAGCAATCCAAATCTAGTATCAACTCTACTATCAAAGACTTTACTTGGCACAACAATGCAATAAAATAAAGATAAGGAGAGGTTGCTACAGTAGTAACAACCTCCAAGACTCAAATATAAAACAAAGTACTGTAGAAAAATAAACACATGTGTTATCTCCCAAGAAGTTCTTTCTTTATAGCCATTAAGATGGGCTCAGCAGTTTTAATGATGCACTCGCAAGAAATAGTATTTGAAGCAAAAGAGAGCATCAAGAGGCAAATTCAGTCTAACATGCTTCCTATGAAAAGGAATCTTGTAAATAAACAAGTTCATGAAGAGCAAAGTGACAAGCATAGGAAGATAAAACAAGTGTAGCTTCAAAGATTTCAGCATATAGAGAGGAAACTTAATATTATTAAGATGCATATAACCATATTTCGCCCTCTCATAATAACTTTCAGTAGTATCATGAGAAAACTCAACAATATAACTATCACATAAAGCATTCTTATCATGAGTCTCATGCATAAAATAATTACTACTCCCAACATAAGCATAGTCATTCTTATTAATTGTAGTGGGAGCAAATTCAACAAAGTAGCTATCATTATTATTCTCATCAAGTGTAGGAGGCATAGTATAATCATAATAAGCATTATCCTCCATAACAGGTGGCAGCAAAAGGCTACTATCATTATAATCATCATAAGTAGGAGGCAAAGTATCATCAAAGTAAATTTTCTCCTCAATGCTTGGGGGACTAAAAAGATCATGCTCATCAAAACCAGCTTCCCCAAGCTTAGAATTTTCCATATCATTAGCAACAATGGTGTTCAAAGCGTTCATACTAATATCATTGCTACTAGCATGCAAATAAGGTTCCATAGGTTTTTTAATTTCCGCATCAAACCATCCATGTCTTAAATCAGGAAATAGAATAAGAAGCTCATTGTTGTCCATTATTCCTAACTAGTGTAAACAAGAAACAAAAAAGATGCAATTGCAGGATCTAAAGGAAATAGCTTCGAGCACTCACAACGGTACCAGAAAAGTGTTTGGTTACCTGGGACCAGCGTGTGAATGCCTTTTACCTTTCCTCCCCGGCAACGGCGCCAAAAAAGTCTTGATGTCCAGGACTGGCGCGTGGTTGACGAGGGAGGAAATCTCTGTTGTGTAGCTTTTCGTTCCCCGGCAACGGCGCCAGAAAAGTGCTTGCTGCCCAGGACTGGCGCGTGGTTGACGAGGGAGGAAATGGTGTAGCTTTCCTTCGTTCCCCGGCAACGGCTCCAGAAAATAGCTTGATGTCTACTCACGCTTCTTTTCCTGTAGACAGTGTTGGGCCTCCAAGAGCAGAGGTTTGTAGAACAGCAGCAAGTTTTCCCTTAAGTGGATCACCCAAGGTTTATCGAACTCAGGGAGGAAGAGGTCAAAGATATCCCTCTCAAGCAACCCTGCAACCACAATACAAGAAGTCTCTTGTGTCCCCAACACACCTAATACACTTGTCAGATGTATAGGTGAACTAGTTCGGCGAAGAGATAGTGAAATACAAGTGGTATGAATGTATATGAGCAGTAGTAACGGCGCCAGAAAAGTGCTTGCCGGCGTGCAGTTGATGATGGTAATATTGCAGGAAGTAAAGATGCAGTAAAACAGAAAACAAGCGATGATTGCAGTATTTGGAAACAAGGCCTAGGGATCGTACTTTCACTAGTGGACACTCTCAACATTGATCACATAATAAAACCACTCTACACTCTCTTGTTGGATGATGAACACCACTAGCTGTGTAGGGCTACAAGAGCACCTCAATGCCGGAGTTAACAAGATCCACAACATTCGATATTCATATTTAAATAACCTTAGAGTGCATGATAGATCAACACAACTATACCAAGTACTAACATAGCATGCACACTGTCACCTTCATACTATGAAAGGAGGAATAGATCACATTAATACCATCATAGTAATAGTTAACTTCATAATCTACAAGAGATCATAATCATAAACTACGCCAAGTACTACATGATGCACACACTGTCACCATTACATCATGAAGGAGGAATAGAGTACTTTAATAACATCACTAGAGTAGCACATAGATTAATAGTGATACAAAGCTCATTGCAATCATAAAGGAATATAAATAAGCACTTCACTATGCTATTCTGAATTACTCTCTGGCAAGATAACATCAAACTCAAATCATAACTCAGTGAATAAGTATTCTGTGAAATATAGCCTAAGAGACCCACACGGTGCACACACTGTCACCTTTACACACGTGGTACAAGGAGTCTCCGGAGATCACATAAGTAAAATCCACTTGAATAGCATAACGACATCTAGATTACAAAGCTCATCATATGGATCTCAATCATGTAAGGCAACTCATGAGATCATTGTATTGAAGTACATGGGAGAGAGAGATTAACCACATAGCTACCGGTACAACCCTTAGCCTCGATGGAGAACTACTCCCTCCTCATGGGAGACAGCAGCGTTGATTGAGATGGCGGTGGTGTCGATGGAGATGCCTTCCGGGGGCACTTCCCCGTCCCGGCAGGGTGCCGGAATAGAGACTCATGTCCCCCAGATCTTGGCTTCGCGATGGCGGCGGCTCTAGAAGGTTTCTCGTACCGTGGCTTTTCCGTGTAGGGTTTTCGCGACGGAGGCTTTAAGTAGGCGGAAGGGCGACGTCAGAGGGCTTGTGGGGCCACCAGACACTAGGGCGGCGCCCCCTAGGCCGCGCCGCCACCATGTGTGGGCCCCCTGTGGGTCTCCTCTGGTCCCTCTCGGGTGTTCTGGAAGCTTCGTGGAATTATAAGATGCTGGTCGTTGATTTCGTCCAATTCCAAGAATATTTCCTTACTAGGATTTCTGAAACCAAAAACAGCAGAAAACAGGAACTGGCACTTCGGCATCTCGTCAATAGGTTAGTTCCGGAAAATGCATAATAATGACATAAAGTGTGAACAAAACATGTAGGTATTGTCATAAAACAAGCATCGAACATCAGAAATTATCGATACGTCGGAGACGTATCAACGAAGAGATCACCGTAAGAAAAGAAAAGACCGCAGCTACGACAACAGTGACCTGGTAGCTGCGGGATACTCTGATCGGCAGGACGATCGGTACAACGACAGACGAGACGATCGACAGGACGGTAACCTAGACAACTCTGGAAATCGCGGCAATTACAAACCACGACCACAGAGGACTCCCGAGCTACCCTTCGCCGAACAGATAAACGCTCCCTGCTACCTGCACTCGTACGTCGACTCCAAGGACAACAAAACGAAGTCAAGTCATCTACTCAGAGATTGTAAGCAGTTCATCAAAATGCAGAAGCTCATCCAGCAGCAACAACAGCCGCCACCACCACCACCCCCACCGCAGCACGAGGTCCAGCAGGCTCAGCCTCATAAACCCAATGAAGCGTTCCCACCACCACGTGGGCAGATGAGCATGATCCACAAGACAGGTGTTTCGAGAAGAGAAATGAAGAAGCTCACTCGAGAAATCAATTTGGCGGAAAGCATCATGGCCAACATCCCCGAGTATGTCGAGTGGTCATCTCAGAGCATTACGTTCACCAGGGCGGATCACCCGATGACAATCCTGAAACCAGGACACGCTTCCTTAGTAGTTGAGGCGCAAATTGGAGGGTTCAAGATGAGCAAAGTCTTCATGGATGGCGGAAGTGGACTAAACCTGATATTCGTCGATACAATCAAAAGTATGGGGATCACTATGAGGATGCTAGAAGAGACAGACACCTGTTTCCACGGGATTGTCCCCACTTCACCGGCGTACTCCCTTGGCAAAGTTTACCTGAATGTCGTCTTTGGCAAACCCGACAACTTCAGGAAGGAAAAGATCGAGTTTGAAGTCGTGAACTGGGAATCATAGTACCACGCTATACTCGGAAGACCAGCTTATGCCAAGTTCATGGCCGTGCCACATTACGCATACCTCAAGCTGAAAATGCCTGGGAACAATGGGACAAACATCACAGTCTATGGAAGTTTCTCGCGCTCGGACAATTGCGATCGCGACTTTCAGAGGATCGCTGCGAAGTTTGGGATAAAACATGAAATTATCGATCTCCCTTCCAAGTCATCGGCACGCAATAACAAGGAAGATGAACGCGTCAGGAAGAAGCCAGTAGATCTTGCCCTAGAAGTTTCGACAGTAAAAGCTTCGGCAGTCGATGGCACAACAGTCATCAAAGAAAGCAAGACACTGGCAAACACAGCCGAGACCCCTGGTGAAATCAACGACGCTCCCAAAATCGCTGACGCGGTGGACAAGCCAGAAGATAAGAAGAATCCTCCCTTTGCTTAAGCGGATGGATAGTATCTAGTTTTTCCTTTCTTTTCAACATGGCACTCTTTTCGCCCCGTAGTTCCTTACTTACTTTATTAACAAGAACTTAAGTTATGTTTCTGATGAGGACATCCCTACCTCACTACCACCTCCATCATTGCAAGCTGAAGATGTTCCTGCTGTGAAGCTCAAGTCCAATGAAGTTAGGATTGGACCATTAACACGAGCTCGTGCGAAGCTACTCAAACAACAGGTGAACTTGTTCCTAAACGATACTTTGATTGATGAGAACTTTATACTGCCTAAGTGCTATTACTTATGTATGATCAGGTATGAGGAGGGAGCAAGCATCGCACGAGGAGGAGAAGAGCAGCTGGACCATAAGATGGACGTGAAGCTGGACATGGAGCTGGACATGAAGATATCCCATGGACGCGCGAGGGAGGAGCGGGAGGAAGGCGCGAGAGGGAAAACTGAAGTCCAGGCCGATTCCAGATCCGGCCCAACCGGCCGTGCCGCCGGACCGTCCGGTCCCAGGCCCGGTCCGACCGGATCCCACGCCGGGTCCGTCCGGTTCCTTGCAAAGCATTGCAGTAATTCGGATCACCCGAATCGTATCATCATGAGCCCTGTTCGCATATTTCGGCAAATGCTGGGGCAATGAGGAACACATCCGATGATTGTGCTTCAAAAAGCCTCTGAAATTACGAGTGCTAAAAGAGCACGAAAACAACAAGGACCCTGCCTTCTTCCTTTGCTATAGATGCCTCAAAGAGTGCCGCAAATAGAAGGAATAGGCAATATCTACATTAAGACAACCCACGTTCGATATTTTACTTGTGGAAATATCAAAGAACAACGGGCTCATCGGCAGAGTTAGTGCTTCCGATACATTCGGGAGCTGCTGTCAGGACATACATCGGTTGAATGCAAAGTTGCACATACAACGGGTTTAGCAAGACCCGCAACACGAGTTGATCACTCAAATAATTTGCTGTCCAACGAATACACATGCGCTTAAACAAGTAAACAAGATTTGCTCCGCCAAAACGTGCCAACGGCATTAACATGGTAAAACTACATATATATGCACCTACCGATAGTTTTACAACTTAACAACCCAAATGCTCGGGTATAGTGATACGTCCAAAACGTATCTACTTTCCCGAACACTTTTGCTATTGTTTTGCCTCTAATTTGTGTGTTTTGGATACAACTAACACGGACTAACGCTGTTTTCAGCAGAATTGCTCTGGTGTCTCGTTTTTGTGCAGAAATTCAACTTTTAGGAAAATCCCCGGAATTTATGTCGAAGGTCTTATTTTTCCAGAAGAATCACGGAGCTAGAAGGGCAGACCTGGGGGAGGCCCAGGCCCCCCAGACACTAGGCCGGCGCGGCCTAGGAGGGGGGCGCGCCGCCCTAGCGTGTGGCCTCCTCGGCTGGCCTCCGACGCCCTCCTCTGGACTACTTAAGGGTTTCGATCTAAAAACGCGAGACGAGAAGTCGAAGTCGCCAGAAACCTCCTAGTACGCCGCCACCATCGCGAAACTCCATCTCGGGACCAGAAACTCCGTTCTGGCACTCCGCCGGGACGGGGAATTGGAGGAGATCATCGCCATCATCACCACCGACGCCTCTCCATCGACCAGCAATGTTTCCCCCATCCATGTGTGAGTAATTCCCCCGCTGTAGGCTGAAGGGGATGGTAGGGATTGGATGAGATTGGTCATGTAATAGCATAAGATTGTTAGGGCATAGTGCCTAGTGTCCGTAATTGGTACTTTGATGATATTGTTGCAACTTGTTATGCTTAATGCTTGTCACTAGGGCCCCAGTGCCATGATCTCAAATCTGAACATGTTATTGTTTCATCATGATATGCATTGTTTTATGATCTTACCTGAGTTGTATACACATGTCGTTGTCCGGAACCCGAGGCCCCGAAGTGACAGAAATCGGGACAACCGGAGGGGATGGCAGTGATGTGAGGATCACATGTGTTCACGGAGTGTTAATGCTTTGCTCCGGTACTCTATTAAAAGGAGTACCTTAATATCCAGTAGATTCCCTAGAGGCCCGGCTGCCACCGGCTGGTAGGACAAAAGATGTTGTGCAAGTTTCTCATTGCGAGCACGTACGACTATATACGGAACACATGCCTATGGATTGCTTTGTACTTGGACACCGTTTTATTATTATCTGCAAATGCCCTTCTTTGATTGTTACATGAGTTTCTCCCATCCATGCAACGCCCGTCATCCATCCCTGTGCCTACAGTATTTTAATCCTGCTGTTTACTAAAATCACTACTGCTGTCTTTGTTACTCTGCTGCTGTTATTTCACTACTGCTACTGCTATAAACTATTACTACTGATAAACTCTTGCGAGCAAGTCTGTTTCCAGGTGCAGCTGAATTGACAACTCCGCTGTTAAGGCTTTCAAGTATTCTTTGTCTCCCCTTGTGTCGAATCAATAAATTGGGTTTTACTTCCCGCGAAGACTGTTGCGATCCCCTATACTTGTGGGTCATCATATAGTAAGTAATCAAGTATTCTATTCAAAAAAAGAACTTAACCATGAATTATCTTTGTGGAGGCTCTCCTTCCTCATATGCCCTCGAAGTCCTCTCAAGCCTGTCAATAATGATATTGGAAGGCATTTCCACCCTTGGGTACAGCGGCTTCAAATCGCCTGCCGCGTTGGCAATTGCTAGCAGATCTGCCGAAGGATAACGCGCGAGCACCAGGGCAAGTGTGAGTCTAGATCCTTGATACGTCTCCGACGTATCGATAATTTCTTATGTTCCATGCCACATTATTGATGATATCTACATGTTTTATGCATACTTTATGTCATAATTATGCATTTTCCGGAACTAACCTATTGACGAGATGCCGAAGGGCCAGTTGCTGTTTTCTGCTGTTTTTGGTTTCAGAAATCCTAGTAAGGAAATATTCTCGGAATCTGACAAAATCAATGCCCAGCATCCTATTTTTCCACGAAGCTTCCAGAACACCCGAGAGCCAGCAGAGGAGGGCCACAGGGCCACCAGATGATAGGGCGGTGCAGCCAGGCTAGGGCCCACGCCCCCCTATTGTGTCACCACCCCTTCAGCCCTCCGACTCCGCCTCTTCGCCTATTTAAGCCTCCTCGACCTAAAACCTCGAGACGGAAAAGCCACGGTACGAGAAACCATCCAGAGCCGCTGCCATCGCGAAGCCAAGATCTGGGGGACATGAGTCTCTGTTCCGGCACACCGCCGGGACGGGGAAGTGCCCCCGGAAGGCTTCTCCATCGACACCACCGCCATCTTCATCAACGCTGCTGTCTCCCATGAGGAGGGAGTAGTTCTCCATCGAGGCTAAGGGCTGTACCGGTAGCTATGTGGTTCATCTCTCTCCCTATGTACTTCAATACAATAATCTCATGAGCTGCCTTACATGATTGAGATTCATATGATGATGCTTGTAATCTAGATGTCATTGTGCTAGTCAAGTGGATTTTACTTATGTGATCTCCGGAGACTCCTTGTCCCACGTGTGTAAAGGTGACAGTGTGTGCACCGTGTGGGTCTAGGCTATATTTCACAGAATACTTATTCACTGTTATGAATGGCATAGTGAAGTGCTTATTTATATCTCTTTATGATTGCAATGTGTTTTGTATCACTACTATTCTATGTGCTACTCTAGTGATGTTATTAAAGTAGTTTATTCCTCCTGCACGGTGTAATGGTGACAGTGTGTGCATCGTGTTAGTACTTGGCATAGGTTATGATTGTGATCTCTTGTAGATTATGAAGTTAACTATTGCTATGATAGTATTGATGTGATCTATTCCTCCTTTCGTAGCGTGAAGGTGACAGTGTGCATGCTATGTTAGTACTTGGTTTGGTTGTGTTGATCTGTCGTGCACTCTAAGGTTATTTAAATATGAACATAGAATATTGTGGAGCTTGTTAACTCCGACATTGAGGGTTCGTGTAATCCTACACAGTTAGTGGTGTTCATCATCCAACAAGAGAGTGTAGAGTCTAGCATCTATCTATTTATTCTGTTATGTGATCAATGTTGAGAGTGTCCACTAGTGAAAGTATAATCCCTAGGCCTTGTTTCCAAATACTGCTATCGCTGCTTGTTTACTGTTTTACTGCATCTGTATTGTCCGCAATATTACCACCATCAACCACACGCCAGTCCTGGATAGCAAAGCACTTTTCTGGTGCCGTTGCTACTGCTCATATTTATTCATACCACCTGTATTTCACTATCTCTTCGCCGAACTAGTGCACCTATTAGGTGTGTTGGGGACACAAGAGACTTCTTGCTTTGTGGTTGCAGGGTTGCATGAGAGGGATATCTTTGACCTCTTCCTCCCTGAGTTCGATAAACCTTGGGTGATCCACTTAAGGGAAACTTGCTGCTGTTCTACAAACCTCTGCTCTTGGAGGCCCAACAACATCTCTGAGAAAAGAAGCGTGAGTAGACATCAAGCACTTTTCTGGCGCCGTTGCCGGGGAGGAAAGGTAAAAGGCACTCATACTCCGGTTCCAGGTAACAGTACTTTTCTGGCGCCATTGTGTTTGTGCTCGAAGCTATTTCCTTTAGATCCTGCAATTGCATCTTTTTGTTTCTTGTTTACACTAGTAAGGCATAATGGACAACAATGAGCTTCTTATTCTATTTCCTGATTTAAGACATGGATGGTTTGATCCAAAAATTTAAAAACCCATGGAACATATTAGTATGAATACTTTGAACACCGTTGTTGCTAATGATATGGAAAATTCTAAGCTTGGGGAAGCTGGTTTTGATGAGCATGGCCTTTTTAGTCCCCCGGGCATTGAGGAGGAAATTTTCTTTGATGATACTTTGCCTCCTATTTATGATGATTATAATGATATTGGTCTTTTGGTTCCACCTGTTATGGAGGATAAATTTAATTATGATTACAATATGCCTCCTATATTTGATGATGAGAATAATAATGATAGCTACTTTGTTGAATTTGCTCCCAGTACAACTAATAAAATTGATTATGCTTATGTTGGGAGTAGCAATAATTTTATGCATGAGACTCATGATAAGAATGCTTTATGTGATAGTTATATTGTTGAGTTTGCTCATGATGCTACTGGACATTATTATGAGAGAGGAAAATATGGTTGTAGAAATTTTCATGTTACTAAAACACCTCTTTATGTGCTGAAATTTTTGAAGCTACACTTGTTCTATCTTCCTATGCTTGTTACTTTGCTATTCATGAACTTGTTTATTTACAAGATTCCTATGCATAGGAAGCATGTTAGACTTAAATGTGTTTTGAATTTGCCTCTTGATGCTCTCTTTTGCTTCAAATACTATTTCTTGCGAGTGCATCATTAAAACTGCTGAGCCCATCTTAATGGCTATAAAGAAAGAACTTCTTGGGAGATAACCCATGTGTTTATTTTGCTACAGTGTTTTGTTTTATATTTGTTTCTTGGAATTTGTTACTAATGTAGCAACCTCTCCTTATCTTAATTTTTTTGCATTGTTGTGCCAAGTAAAGTCTTTGATAGTAAGGTTCATACTAGATTTGGATTACTGTGCAGAAACAGATTTCTTGCTGTCACGAATCTGGGCCTAATTCTCTGTAGGTAACTCAGAAAATTATGCCAATTTACGTGAGTGATCCTCAGATATGTACGCAACTTTCATTCAATTTGAGCATTTTCATTTGAGCAAGTCTGGTGCCTCTTAGAAATTCGTCTTTACGAACTGTTCTGTTTTGACAGATTCTGCCTTTTATTTCGCATTGCCTGTTTTGATATGCTTGATGGATTTTTCGATTCCATTGACTTTCAGTAGCTTTGTGCAATGTCCAGAAGTGTTAAGAATGATTGTGTCACCTCTGAACATGTAAATTTTGATTATGCACTAACCCTCTAATGAGTTGTTTTGAGTTTGGTGTGAGGAAGTTTTCAAGGGTCAAGAGAGGAGGATGATATACTATGATCAAGAAGAGTGAAAGCTCTAAGCTTGGGGATGCCCCGGTGGTTCATCCCTGCATATTTCAAGAAGACTCAAGCGTCTAAGCTTGGGGATGCCCAAGGCATCCCCTTCTTCATCGACAAATTATCAGGTTCCTTCTCTTGAAACTATATTTTTATTCGGTCACATCTTATGTACTTTGCTTGGAGCGTCTGTTTGTTTTTGTTTTTGTTTTGTTTGAATAAAATGGATCCTAGCATTCATTATGTGGGAGAGAGACACGCTCCGCTGTTGCATATGGACAAGTATGTCCTTAGGCTTTACTCATAGTATTCATGGCGAAAGTTTCTTCTTCGTTAAATTGTTATATGGTTGGAATTGGAAAATGATACTTGTAGTAATTGCTAAAATGTCTTGGATAATGTGATACTTGGCAATTTTTGTGCTCATGTTTAAGCTCTTGCATCATATACTTTGCACCTATTAATGAAGAAATACATAGAGCATGCTAAAATTTGGTTTGCATAATTGGTTTCTCTAAGGTCTAGATAATTTCTAGTATTGAGTATGAACAACAAGGAAGACGGTGTAGAGTCTTATAATGTTTACAATATGTCTTTTATGTGAGTTTTGCTGCACCGCTTCATCCTTGTGTTTGTTTCAAATAACCTTGCTAGCCTAAACCTTGTATCGAGAGGGAATACTTCTCATGCATCCAAAATCCTTGAGCCAACCACTATGCCATTTGTGTCCACCATACCTACCTACTACATGGTATTTCTCCGCCATTCCAAAGTAAATTGCTTGAGTGCTACCTTTAAAATTTCCATTCTTCACCTTTACAATATATAGCTCATGGGACAAATAGCTTAAAAACTATTGTGGTATTGAATATGTACTTATGCACTTTATCTCTTATTAAGTTGCTTGTTGTGCGGTAACCATGTTCCTGGGGACGCCATCAACTACTCTTTGTTGAATATCATGTGAGTTGCTATGCATGTTCGTCTTGTCTGAAGTAAGGGAGATTTACCGCTTGAATGGTTAGAGCATGCATAATGTTAGAGAAGAACATTGGGCCGCTAACTAAAGCCATGATCCATGGTGGAAGTTTCAGTTTTGGACAAATATCCTCAATCTCATATGAGAAAATTAATTGTTGCTACATGCTTATGCATAAAAGAGGAGTCCATTATCTGTTGTTTATGTTGTCCCGGTATGGATGTCTAAGTTGAGAATAATCAAAAGCGAGAAATCCAATGCGAGCTTTCTCCTTAGACCTTTGTACAGGCGGCATAGAGGTACCCCTTTGTGACACTTGGTTAAAACATGTGTATTGCGATGACAATCCCGGTAATCCAAGCTAATTAGGACAAGGTGCAGGCACTATTAGTATACTATGCATGAGGCTTGCAACTTGTAAGATATAATTTACATAACAAATATGCTTTATTACTACCGTTGACAAAATTGTTTCTTGTTTTCAAAACCAAAGCTCTAGCACAAATATAGCAATCAATGCTTCCCTCTGCGAAGGGCCATTCTTTTACTTTTATGTTGAGTCAGTTCACCTATTTCTCTCCATCTCAAGAAGCAAACACCTGTGTGAACTGTGCATTGATTCCTACATACTTGCATATTGCACTTGTTATATTACTTTACATTGACAATATCCATGAGATATACATGTTACAAGTTGAAAGCAACCGCTGAAACTTAATCTTCCTTTGTGTCGCTTCAATACCTCTACTTTGATTTATTGCTTTACGAGTTAACTCTTATGCAAGACTTATTGATGCTTGTCTTGAAAGTACTATTCATGAAAAGTCTTTGCTTTATGATTCATTTGTTTACTCATGTCATTTACCATTGCTTTGATCGCTGCATTCATTACATGTGCTTACAATAGTATGATCAAAGTTATGATGGCATGTCACTCCAGAAATTATCTTTGTTATCGTTTACCTGCTCGGGACGAGCAGAAACTAAGCTTGGGGATGCTGATACGTCTCCGACGTATCGATAATTTCTTATGTTCCATGCCACATTATTGATGATATCTACATGTTTTATGCATACTTTATGTCATAATTATGCATTTTCCGGAACTAACCTATTGACGAGATGCCGAAGGGCGATTCTTGTTTTCTGCTGTTTTTGGTTTCAGAAATCCTAGTAAGGAAATATTCTCGGAATCGGACGAAATCAATGCCCAGCATCCTATTTTTCCACGAAGCTTCCAGAACACCCGAGAGCCAGCAGAGGAGGGCCACAGGGCCACCAGATGATAGGGCGGCGCAGCCAGGCTAGGGCCCGCGCCCCCCTATTGTGTCACCACCCCTTCAGCCCTCCGACTCTGCCTCTTCGCCTATTTAAGCCTCCTCGACCTAAAACCTCGAGACGGAAAAGCCACGGTACGAGAAACCATCCAGAGCCGCCGCCATCGCGAAGCCAAGATCTGGGGGACAAGAGTCTCTGTTCCGGCATGCCGCCGGGACGGGGAAGTGCCCCCGGAAGGCTTCTCCATCGACACCACCGCCATCTTCATCAACGCTGCTGTCTCCCATGAGGAGGGAGTAGTTCTCCATCGAGGCTAAGGGTTGTACCGGTAGCTATGTGGTTCATCTCTCTCCCTATGTACTTCAATACAATAATCTCATGAGCTGCCTTACATGATTGAGATTCATATGATGATGCTTGTAATCTAGATGTCATTGTGCTAGTCAAGTGGATTTTACTTATGTGATCTCCGAAGACTCCTTGTCCCACGTGTGTAAAGGTGACAGTGTGTGCACCGTGTGGGTCTAGGCTATATTTCACAGAATACTTATTCACTGTTATGAATGGCATAGTGAAGTGCTTATTTATATCTCTTTATGATTGCAATGTGTTTTGTATCACTACTATTCTATGTGCTACTCTAGTGATGTTATTAAAGTAGTTTATTCCTCCTGCACGGTGTAATGGTGACAGTGTGTGCATCGTGTTAGTACTTGGCGTAGGTTATGATTGTGATCTCTTGTAGATTATGAAGTTAACTATTGCTATGATAGTATTGATGTGATCTATTCCTCCTTTCGTAGCGTGAAGGTGACAGTGTGCATGCTATGTTAGTACTTGGTTTGGTTGTGTTGATCTGTCGTGCACTCTAAGGTTATTTAAATATGAACATCGAATATTGTGGAGCTTGTTAACTCCGGCATTGAGGGTTCGTGTAATCCTACACAGTTAGTGGTGTTCATCATCCAACAAGAGAGTGTAGAGTCTAGCATCTATCTATTTATTCTGTTATGTGATCAATGTTGAGAGTGTCCACTAGTGAAAGTATAATCCCTAGGCCTTGTTTCCAAATACTGCTATTGCTGCTTGTTTACTGTTTTACTGCATCTGTACTGTCCGCAATATTACCACCATCAAACACACGCCAGTCCTGGATAGCAAAGCAATTTTCTGGTGCCGTTGCTACTGCTCATATTTATTCATACCACCTGTATTTCACTATCTCTTCGCCGAACTAGTGCACCTATTAGGTGTGTTGGGGACACAAGAGACTTCTTGCTTTGTGGTTGCAGGGTTGCATGAGAGGGATATCTTTGACCTCTTCCTCCCTGAGTTCGATAAACCTTGGGTGATCCACTTAAGGGAAACTTGCTGCTGTTCTACAAACCTCTGCTCTTGGAGGCCCAACACTGTCTATAGGAAAAGAAGCGTGAGTAGACATCAATCCTGCAAAAACTTGAGCTCGCACCAAGTCTCGAATCTTCTTGGTGTTGCTAAATTCATACATCAGAGTCAACAGCGTAGGAGGGACCGCGTTCAAAGGGAACATCGTCCTCCAAATTACTCTCAGACCTTTGTAGCACTTGTCGAAGAAGCGGTGGACTTGCTGGATCCGATCTTGGAACTGTGCGACAGCCGAAGCTTTCGAGTGCTCCCTCCAGAAAACCTCATCAGCTGACGATAGCTGGGTCAATGCGTTCACGCGCTCGTGAATCCGCTTGTTCTCTTCAGCACGGTTCAGAGCTATGAATAGCAAAGGAATCAACAGAAGTTCAGACGATGCATTTTTGACAAAAAATAATGAGCAAAAGGACCAGGGAGCTTACAGTTTAAACTTTCGGTGGCCTTATGCAGTTCAGTCAGAGCATAGCGCTCTATGTCAGCTGCAATCTCGCTCTTCTTTTTGATAATGGCGGTCAAGGCATAGGTATTGCGCAAGTCCTTTTCCATCTGCGCGATCCGATCCTTCATACGCTGGAGTCGATCACTTTCAGAAACAGCACCTGAAGAATCATCGACAAATGCAGGCACTGGGAAAACCTGCAAAAACAGCGTCAAAAGGTATGACGGGTCGCATCGTTTTAACATTGGAATTTACTCCCATCGGGAGAGTGCAAGTAAAAAATGTCATAACAAGAGTACACTAGTGCTGACGTGCGACAGGGATTGCAACGGCGCCAGAAAGTAGCTTCTTGTGACGGTAAAGCACACGTCCGTTGGGAACCCCAAGAGGAAGGTGTGATGCAAGTTTTCGCTCACTAAGAAACCAAGGTTTATCGAACCAGTAGGAAATGAAGGCCACGTGAAGGTTGTTGGTGAAGGAGTGTAGTGCGGCGCAACACCAGGGATTCCGGCGCCAACGTGGAACCTGCACAACACAATCAAGATACTTTGCCCCAACTTAACAGTGAGGTTGTCCATCTCACTGACTTGCTGTAAACAAAGGATTAAACGTATGGTGTGGAGAATAATGTTTGCTTGCAAAGAACAACAGAGAACAATGATTGCAGTAGGTTGTATTTAAGATGTAAAAGAATGGACCGGGGTCCATAGTTCACTACATATCATGTTGGGTGAACAAATTACAGTTGGGCAATTGACAAATAGAGAGGGCATAACAATGCACATACATATCATGATGACTACTATGAGATTTACTTAGGGTATTACGACAAAGAACATAGACCGCTATCCAGCATGCATCTATGCCTAAAAAGTCCACCTTCGGGTTAGCATCCGCACCCCTTCCAGTATTAAGTTGCAAACAACAGACAATTGCATTAAGTACTGTGTGTAATGTAAACAATACAAAAATCAGCTTCTCCAGACAAACATGAAATTATGAAGTTTTACTACCAATATTATTTGAAAATATTTAGGATGGATTCTTGAAAAATAACACATTTGAATTGGTCTAAAAATATACCTCGCAATATACAATTTTGCAGATGTATAAATATTTTGATAAATTAATAGTAAAAAACATTTATTCTTTGTGTCTAGGACCATGTCAATGCCCAAAATAACAAATTTTACAGGTCAAAATGAATTTATTTGTTCCTTCTTGTGTTAAACATATAAATTGTTGCAATAACTAGCTCAACACTTTATCACAAAATAGGCATGGTGGTATCGACTTAATTTCTTGTGTTAACATATAGATTTCCTATGCTGCCTATTTAATTACCCTCCTAGATGACCTATATTTCACACAACTTATGTTGACAACATATTTCAATAAAATAAGTTACTTGCGACCGTTTTATTCTTGTTTTCATGTTCGTAAATGGATTAGCCCGAAAACATAGCTCAAGCTGTCAACAAGTGAAAACATAGAAAGTAGAGTGGCCATATTCTGCTCCCTCTTTTGTCCAAATAACCACCCTCAAAAGGAAACGAGGAGCTTGATTCATTTGCGCATGTAATAACTAATAAGGGCATGCATTGCGGTTAATAAACTACATCTAAGGGATTAGAGGTGACCCTTTACTTGGAGGCAACCTCTAATACATTTTTTTAAATGGATGAAAACCCTCAGCCTCTACATCGGTTGACGCACATAGCCATATATTATTATTCATTATTTGGCAATGTTAGGATTAACCATACATAATTGCCGAATAAATCTGCCAAAAATTGAGGCGGTCTGCCTCACAACACTATATTTACAAGCCTATCACAAATCCTATGAGAAGTTGCAAGACAAAGCAAAAATAAAGAACTATTATGCAAAGCCTTCAAAACAGGTTATATTTTCCTAGCACCACTTTTTTGGCTTCTAAGCACTGAAGTTACATTTTCCTTAAATTATTCTTTATTGGGTGGGTCTATTTAGAAGGAACAAGCGTGTCTATGTGTTAAAAGTTTCATGATAAAGATGCAAGATATGGATTCATCGGTGAAGAAGTGTAAATGCTCTGAAATTGCTCTAGATTCCTCACTGATGCAACTACTTCAATATTGAGCCGCCTTTTATGGAGTCTTATTGGAGTTCATGAAGAGAAATGAACTTATATAACGCATTTTTTTATTTCACTAATGTATGCTATAGAAACCATGTTGACACGTGATCAACCATCCACCAAAACCATGAAAAGGGCTTTAATTGCAATGACCACTACAATGGCGGCCACAACATGAGAAGCAAGTTGGAGTTGTGCCCTGGAAAAAGGAGGGCTCAATTAGTTCACTTTATTTGGTGTATATATATATTATGTGTTGGTCGTTAGGTGATAACATGGATTCCTTACATTAGCATATACATTATCGAATTGAGCACCAAAAGGTAATTATACCGTAGTATATGATCGGTTCCCCCACGAGAGTGATGCGGCCACCAAAGGAACTACTAGTACTCCATAACTACTGGATGATGGAAAAAATCCATAAAATCAAAAATTTAGTTAAGCACAGTTACAGTGCAAGAAAGAGCATATGTGGTTGTTCCTTAGATCGAATGATGTCCTGCATATAAAATCACTTTTTTCAAAAGAGGTTTAAAGCCAAGCCTCTGCATCAAAATGATGCGCACATATCCATTATTACTTCAGTCAATGCAAATTAATGATGCTAATGTCACCAACAACATTATATAATTAGACGACCAAAACAAAACCATTAAGTTGATGCACACATCCAACTTTTGATTGAAGAAACAACCTCGATTCCGTCACCTCCAGCCCTTTCTACCGCCTCATGGGCACATCCAACCCTCCAACAACGGCTGAGCGTTGTCTTCCCTTGACTCATACGTTGTTGCTGACACTGACCCCGGTGGTATCAGCAACGTCGACGTCGCGCCTTCGTGGAGGGTGGAGAGGATAGAGAGAGAGGAGGTCAAGCAACATTCGGCGAGTTGTGTTCATTTAGGTCTGCAGTCGACGCTCTCTCTGTACCTTGGGGACGACCACCTTTGTGATCCGCAGTCGGTGTGCCCTCCCTGTTGTGAAGTGTATATGTGGATTGCCTAGCCCTTTCCATCAGTTCGGACTTTTGGTTCAAGTGGCTAGTGCATGAAGCTTAACATGGTATCAGAGCCCCAGGTCTCAAGTTCAAATCCTGTCTTTCACATGGTTTTCGCAATTAAGCCTAAAAATTGTTGTTGCCCCCCTCTTTAGCCACCGCTGTTTCGGTGTGCTCTTCTTCTTTCACGTGTTGACTTTCTCTTCTCCCGTCACACGCGAGTGGGGGTGTTGTGAAGTGTATATGTGGATTGCCTAGCCCTTTCCATCAGTTCGGACTTTTGGTTCAAGTGGCTAGTGCATGAAGCTTAACACTCCCAAGATAAACTTCTCAATGGAGGGAGATCGATAAGTTGGATTCAACGTTCGACTTTCAGGTGGGTCAGTAAGCGTTTTCTGTAACTATTGTCTCTCGCAGGTGTAGCATTGCTAAGAGCATCTCCAGCCACGTCTTCGAAAGCGTTCCCAAAGATTTTTGGGGCACGCCGGACATTTTTTTGTTCCCAGTCACGCGTCCCAAAGACCCTTTCCACCCGATGCGGCCCAATACGGTATCCGGCGCCCAGAGTCCGTCCCCGGTCCACATGGGACGCTCCGGACGCGCCGGACACAACGAGAAGCGCTGCGGGGAGTGGCGGGCCCAACGTGTCAGTGACACACGAACGACGCTCAACCGTCGCTTACCCAGTGATGGTGCAGTTGCTGTGAAGGGGAACCGTCGCAGTGGCAACCGCGTCGATTGACGCGGCAACCGCCAGAATGGAGAGCGAACTCCACGGAAGAGCCACCGCAGCCCTCTTCGATATTTGCGCCGCCATTCATCCCCGCTCAATAAGGTCCATACGTATGCGTATTTCGATCTACAATCGGCCGGCGCATTCATCTCTCCTCTCCTCTCTGACCACGAGCAACCTCTCTTTGCCATCGGACACCATTGAAAAAACCGCCAAATTAGGGATTGATTCCATGAAGCTAGCCAGTTAACGTGGAGAATTTGAGAAGCAAAGCATCCATCACCCACCGCTCGTACAGCCGTGCGGCATTGCATACAAGCTAGCTACACTATAAAAAGTAGTCCCTCCATTTATTACCTCCTCCATTAAAAAAATATCTTAAATTTGTCTAAATTTAGATAATGCAACTCAGTCATTACCCACGGCACATGCAGCTGTGCAACATTGCATAACTTATGAAAAGCTAGCTATAAACATAATATCTAAATTTATAAATCTAAGGCATCCTTTTAACGACGGAGGGGTTAGATAGCACTAGTAGAAAAAGAAGCTTCCGTCCACCCCCATTAGTCCCCAAAATATTCGAACCGTGACTAAAGGGGTCTTTAGTCGCGGTTCGAAGGCCTTTAGTCGCGGTTGGCCAGGCCAACCGGGACTAAAGGCCCATCCCTATAAATGCAGCTCAGCACACTTCACTTAGCTATTTGGTGCCAATTATCTTCACAATCTTCAAAAGGGGTGGTGGGTTTGCTTTTGGTTCCTCTTATGCACACAAGGTGTTCGATGAAATGCCCGAGAGCATGAAACAAACATGATATGAAGTGTCCGAGCCACAGTTGAGCTTTCTCATTTATTTTTTCCTCCTCGATCGCGGTTAGCAACTTGAACCTTTCATGTGTCATTGATAAAATATGCATGTGTGTAGTGCATTGTTTATGGCCCGCACACTTGTGCGGCTAGATTCACATGAGTTGTCATGGTAACTAATTTTGAATTAGTTTTTTGTTCCTAATTTCCTTCACTTATATTCATTTATACTTTTGTAGATTTGCAGTAAAATAATTAAATAAAATTTCTTGATGATGACATTTAACTCATGGACAGATAACTTCTTAGAACATTATAGAAAGTAAATGGGTTCACTCATGCTACTTGGTTTTCACCATATTTTAAATAAACTCATAGTGGAGCCTTCGAAGGATTTTTTTTTTATTACAACTTACTTTGTATCAGTTTCTATCAATTGCAAATACTTGAATGCAGCATATGTACGATTGAACCTTTCATATCATTCCCAACAGATTCTAATAAGTAGTCCATGTTTTTTAGGGAACATTTGTTCTTAATATGTCTAATATTATGTTGAGAAAGAAAGTTCGAAACTTGCTCAGAGATAAAGGAATCCCCTTCGAGGTCTATGTCAATTACAGTTATCTTGGCCCAAAGTACCAATTAAAGAGTATACATGCAGTGGGAAAACCTAATTATTGTTACTTGAGTTTATGAAATTGCAAATCTAATGAGATTCTTCAAGCAAGCACCCTCTCGCACCGCACGAATTAACATAAATACATATTTCAAGCTGCTGGACTTAACTATCCCATCCCCGCCGATGAACTCTCAATCTAACATAGAACACTAAAACACAATAAACATGTCCTGTCCAACTTTTATAGGAAGCATGCACCGCTCATATTGTAGCAAATTTGATGGAACAATCCCAGCTGCAACAATAACTTCCTTAATTTTCTGAAAAGATGCAGGTTGCAACGTGTGTTTGCCTGTGCACCTCCCTAGCATTTTCTCCCCTGCAAAACTAATTTAGGAAACAAAATCATTTAGCGCTGGTCAAGTCTACACTAATCCAGAAAAACTTATGTCAGCGCACTGAGAAAATATGTAGATGGTTAGCTAACTTATCTTAATCCTGAACTGATGTTATACCTGCAATATTCAATCGCTGATTCATACATCTTTGGAACAAAACTAATACACATGTGAAAACAATAGTAATTCCATGGCAGATCCTTTTTTTTATGATTTATGTTCAAGTCAAAGGAAAAGATGAGGACAAAAAATAGCATATACTGCTATCGTTTTCTTTTTAAGGTACAAACCTCATCACGTGATCACTCCAAAAACTGCAGCGATGCCATGTAGAGCTTCGACATGAGCCTAAACACTTGCCATAGACAGCTTGAAATAAATTGATATGTGAATACATTTGTCAAATTCATCTTGTCTCATGCAAATAAAAAAAATAAAATTTAACAACTCTCAGTCTAAAACATGGAAGACACAAATATGTAAAGTTTCAATACATCACCGAAACAGCGAATCCAAACCTGTTGTGGACCTCCACCATCTTTTGAATTAGAGCCCAAGACCGATGCTTTTGTGTTATCTTGCATTAGCTTTAGCTCACTGGTCCTAGTGCCTGTCCAACCTGAACATGCTAACTATGGAGGCTGTCACCGGGGCACACTATTAGTAATGTGTCGACCCCGCCCCCACTGACGACAATGGCGTCATCATCCGTCGGAAGACTGTGCCGGAGAGCCGCGCAGCCATGGGCAGCGCCGTGCCTACCTCCACCACCATGCTGAGGACCTCTTGCAGGTGGTACATGCTCCTCCGCATCACCACCCCCCAGCACCACCTGGATATAGGGCAGTCCATGGACGCATCAATTGGCCGACTGGCTGGCGTGAAGGGCGAGACCTCGCCAGTCACGACGACGACCTAGCTGCTCCTCCCTATCTTTTCTGTTATAAGCCTCAATTTGTGGTCGATCTCGCTCTCGATCACGGCGTGTGTTTTAGACGGCAGGTAGGTTGATTTTGTGATCTAGCGTTGGTAGCTTTTTGTGCTTTGGATGATATATACATGCGGTCATGCGGATGTCCATTCAATATTTCCATGTCATCCTCATCGTGTACGTCTCTCCCGTGCCTGCAGATATCGGTTCAGTTTCTCAAAATAATCCTGATTCTATACATCTACTCTTCCTTTTTGACTGGTCATGCGTAAGGGGCAGTTTCAATCGGCCAGATATATGCGGATGTCGGTTCAGTTTTTCATGAATCCTTATCGTGTACGACTCCAAGCACGTGCGGATATCAATTCAGTTCTTCTTTATCCTGTACTATACGTGCGTATAACACGCCCAGTTAATCTGATCCATTGGTTTTATAATGCTTAATCTCCACCATTCTTTGTCTTGTGTTTTAATTATATAATAGATAGATAGATATCCTTAGACAAAGTATTGATGTTTTATCCCTAGTGGCAACAGCACATCCACAACCTTAGAACTTTCTGTCACTGTCCCAGATTCAATGGAGACATGAACCCACTATCGAGCATAAATACTCCCTCTTGGAGTTACAAGTATCAACTTGGCCAGAGCCTCTACTAGCAACGGAGAGCATGCAAGATCATAAACAACACATATATGATAGATCGATAATCAACTTTACATAGTATTCCATATTCATCGGATCCCAACAAACACAACATGTAGCATTACAAATAGACGATCTTGATCATGATAGGCAGCTCACAAGATCTAAACATGATAGCACAAGAGGAGAAGACAACCATCTAGCTACTGCTATGGACCCATAGTCCAAGGATGAAGTACTCACGCATCAGTCCGGAGGCGTGCATGGTGATGTAGAGCCCTCTGGTGATGATTCCCCTCTCCGGCAGGGTGCCGGAGGCAATCTTCAGAATCCCCCGAGATGGGATTGACGGCGGCGACGTCTCAGTAACTTTTCTCGTATCGTGGCTCTCGGTACTAGGGTTTTCGCGACGGAAGGATTATATAGGCGAAGGGGCAGAGTCGGGGGACGCCCGAGGGGCCCACCCCATATGGCAGCGTGGCTAGGGGTGGGGCCGCGCCCCCCTATGGCGTGGCCGCCTCGTGGCCCCTCTTCGTCTCCTCTTCGGTGTTCTGGAAGACTCCGTGAAAAATAAGACCGTGGGCTTTTGTTTCGTCCAATTCCGAGAATATTTCCTGTGTAGGATTTCTAAAACCAAAAAACAGCAGAAAATAGGAACTGGCGCTTCGGCATCTTGTTAATAGGTTAGTGCCGGAAAATGCATAAAAATGATATAAAGTGTATATAAAACATGTGAGTATTGTCATAAAACTAGCATGGAACATAAGAAATTATAGATACGTTTGAGACGTATCAAGCATCCCCAAGCTTAGTTCCTACTCGCCCTCGAGTAGGTAAACGATAAAAAGGATAATTTCTGAAGTGACATGCTACCATCATAATCTTGATCAATACTATTGTAAAGCATATGAGATGAATGAAGTGATTCAAAGCAATGGTCTATAGTTTGTTAACAAATAGATAATGACTAAACAACTGAATCATATAGCAAAGACTTTTCATGAATAGTACTTTCAAGACGAGCATCAACAAGTCTTGCATAAGAGTTAACTCATAAAGCAATAGATTCTTAATAGAAGGTTTTGAAGCAACACAAAGGAAGATTTAAGTTTCAGCAGTTGCTTTCAACTTTCAACATGTATATCTCATGGATAATTGTCAACACAAAGTAATATGATGAGTGCAAATAAGCAAGTATGTAAGAATCAATGCACACAGTTGACACAAGTGTTTGCTTCTAAGAGAGAAAGAAGTAGGTAAACTTACTCAACATAAAGTAAAAGAAAGGCCCTTCGCAGAGGGAAGCAGGGATTACTCATGTGCTAGAGCTTTTTATTTTGAAAACATGGAAACAATTTTGTCAACGGTAGTAATAATTCTTATGTGTTATGCATAAAACCTCCTATAAGTTGCAAGCCTCATGCATCGAATACTAATAGTGCCCGCTCCTTATCCTAATTAGCTCGGATTTCCATGGATTATCATTGCATTACATATGTTTCAACCAAGTGTCACAAAGGGGTACCTCTATGCCACCTGTACAAAGGTCCAAGGAGATAGATTGCATTTGATCTCTCAATTTTGATAGATCTCAACTTGAGGACATCCATACCGGGACAACATAGAAAACATATAATGGACTCCTCTTTTATGCTTTAAGCATTCAACAACAGATAATATTCTCATAAGAGATTTGAGAATTAATGTCCAAGCTGAAACTTCCACCATGATACATGGCTTTGGTTGGCGGCCCAAAGTTCTTCTCTAACAATATGCATACTCAAACCATTTAACTCATGGCAAATCTCCCTTACTTCAGACAAGACGAACATGCATAGCAACTCACATGATATTCAACAAAGGTGTGACAGGTTGATGGCGTCCCCAAATAACATGGTTACCGCTCAACAAGCAACTTATAAGAACTAAGATACATAAGCGACATATTCTTTACTACAATAGTTTTTTAGGCTACTTTCCCATGAGCTATGTATTGCAAAGACAAGGAATGAATTTTTTAAAGGTAGCATGCAAGAAATTTACTTTGGAATGGCAGAAAAATACCACATAGTAGGTAGTTATGGTGGACACAAATGGCATAGGTTTTGGCTCAAGGTTTTGGATGCACGAGAAGCATTCCCTCTCAGTACAAGGCTTGGGATAGCAAGGTTGTTTGAAGCAAACACAAGTATGAACCGGTACAACAAAACTTACATAAGAATATATTGCAAGCATTATAAGACTCTACACTGTCTTCCTTGTTGCTCAAACACTTTTACCAGAAAATATATAGACTGTAGAGAGACCAATCGTGCAAACCAAATTTCAACAAGCTCTACGGTAGTTCTCCACTAATAGGTTTAAACCACATGATGCAAGAGCTTAAACATGATCAACTTGAGAGCTCAAAACAATTGCCAAGTATCAAATTATTCAAGACAACATACCAATTACCACATGAAGCATTTTCTGTTTCCAACCAAATAGCAATAAATGAAGTGGCTTTCAACTTTCGCCATGAACATTAAAAGTAAAACTAAGAACACCAGTGTTCAATATGAAAAAGCGGAGCGTGTCTTTCTCCCACATAAGGAATGCTAGGATCCGAATTTATTCAAACACAAACAAAAATAAAAGCACACAGACGCTCCAAGTAAAGTACATAAGATGTGACGGAATAAAAATATAGTTTCACTAGAGGTGACCTGATAAGTGGTTGATGAAGAAGGGGATGCCTTGGGCATACCCAAGCTTAGATGCTTCAGTCTTCTTGAAATATGCAGGGATGAACCACGGGGGCATCCCCAAGCTTAGACTTTTCACTCTTCTTGATCATATTATATCATCCTCCTCTCTTGATCCTTGAAAACTTCCTTCACACCAAACTCAAAACAATCTCATTAGAGGGTTAGTGCATAATCAAAAATTCACATGTTCAGCGAGGGCACAATCAGTTCGAACACTTCTGGACATTACCCAAGGCTACTGAAATTTAATGGAGCAAATAAATCCACTCAAACACAGTAAAATAGGCAATGTGAAATAAAAGGCAGAATCTGTCAAAACAGAACAGTCCGTAAAGAAGATTTTTTTCGAGGCACTTAACATGCTCAGATGAAGAAGCTCAAATTGAATGAAAGTTGCGTACATATCTGAGGATTACGCATGAATTTTTACAGAATTTTTAGATGCTCCTACAGAGAGAACAGCTCAAATTCGTGACAGCTAAAAATCTGTTTCTGCGCAGAAATCCAAATCTAGTATCAACCTCTATCAAAGACTTTAATTGGCACAACAATGCAATAAAGTAAAGATACAAAGGTATTGCTACAGTAGTAACAAGCACCTTGACTCAAATATAAAACAAAAATTGCATAAATAAAATAATGGGTTGTCTCCCATAAGCGCTTTTCTTTAACGCCTTTCAGCTAGGCGCAGAAAGTGTAAATCAAGTAACATCAAGAGAAGAAGTATCAACATCATAATTTTCCTTAAAAACACAATTTGTCGCAATAGGTATCTTAGATGCTCCATTATCTAAATTTCCCATAGTGGTACTAAGGGTTTTATCAATTTTAAGCTCATAATGATTCTTTGGCTTAGGCATTTTAAGGACATACATGAACTTTTGCTCCTTACCCACATAAGCTTTCTCCTTAAACTTAAGAGAAGAAAAAGTTGAACCCAAGGTTCCCATAGCTTCTTCAAGTTCACCAATCCTATGGGTTTGATTATCATGGATAGCACACGTTTCTAAAATAGCAATTCTTTCATTAATTCCTCCTAGAGATTTATCATGTTTATCAGTATTATCAAGTAATATTCCCAATTTAGTATCAATACTTGGAAGATTTTTCTCTATGGGCCTCCAACTTTTTCATGACATCCTCAAGAGAGATTTCAATTTTAGCTTCATTAACAGGTAGTATTCCAACTAGACTCTCAATAATGCAACTAGCTTCTAAAGCAGGAGTGCCTAGGAAATTACCCCCGTAAGAGTATCAAGAACATACCTATTCCAGCTAGAGATACCAACATAAAAGTTCCTAAGGAGGATAATAGTGGAGTGTTTCTTAGTGCACCTATGATGAGCATCACTAATTCTATACCAAGCATCTTTAAAACTTTCTCCCCCTTGTTGCTTAAACGAACGAACTTCAACTTCAGGATTACTCATTTTAGCAATAATAAAAATAAATCAAGCAAAACCGAATTAAGTAAAGTAAAACTAGTAACTAATTTTTTTGTGTTTTTGATATAAAGAAAGCAAGCAAGACAGAAAATAAAATAAAGCAAGACAATAAACAAAGTAACGAGATTGGGTGTGAGAGACTCCCCTTGCAGCGTGTCTTGATCTCCCCGGCAACGGCGCCAGAAAAGTAGCTGCTGACGTGCGACAGGGATTGCAACGGCGCCAGAAAGTAGCTTCTTGTGACGGTAAAGCACACGTTGTAACATCCCAAATTTTCAATAAAGGAAGAAAGGGAAAGTTTCCAAAATGCAAAATTTAGAACCAACAAAAACTTTTTATCTCCATATAGTGCTATGCATATAACTCACCTTTTATATTTGTGTTAGTGTGCATTTGCCATGATGATTGCTTGTGTGATTGCAAGTGTGCTAAAACCCTAATCAATGATCGCTTGATCACCCAAATAGAAGGAAAAAGAAAAGAGAAAATAAAATGGAAAAATCAAACCAACACTCACATATGGTTTAGGCCGTTTTTGCAAATCCTTAACCTAGACCATTTTGGCTTGCACCATTGGTTGTAAATGGTTACTAAACACTTATTAGCACTTATGGAATCAAAGAAACTCAAATTGAATCAAAATTGAAATCAAAACAAGCTCACATACACTAATGGTCACTTGTGACAATTATAGCCTGATGCCTACTTTGAGCCCTGTGATTTAGAGATTTCTCAACTACACTTGGCCAACTCTTTGCACCTCATCCAAGACAACATCAAGGTGAGCAACTTTGGTCAAGAACTCATCTGCAAACTCTTCATGGATTCAAAGTTATGATCAAGCAAAGTGACACAGGCATCCCCAATGGGCCTACCGAAGATGGTACCCGGGGTTTACTAGAAGCCCACAACTCGAAGAATAAAGAGATTCGGAATCCCAAGTTATTATTAAGGAAAGCTAGAATTGTATTAGGAATACTACTTGTAATCTCGCGGGACGGGTTGGAAACCCTCCCGGACTCTGTAATTTGTGTATTACGAATCCCTCGGCTCCGCCTCCTATATAAGGGGGAGTCGAGGGACAAAGAGGGGATCGATTCATTGTTTCACACAACCCTAGTTTTCATAATCGGCGAGTACTTTTCGGCTGAAACCTTCGAGATCTACTTGCCCTCTACTTCCAACTAAACCCTAGTCTACAATACGTAGGCATTGGTAAGTTAATCCCTTGTCAATTGGCGCCGTCTGTGGGAATTAGAGGTGTCAAGGATCTGATCTCGATGGCACGTTTAAGTTCGTCGACTTCGTCAACTGCAAGCAATGCGATGGATAGAGGTAAACAGATCGAAACTGGTCTAGTTGATTTTGTACCTCACCCGCCCTCCCGTTTGGATGCATATACGTATCTGGAGGAGCCCATGGAGATGATGTTCGGAAGGTTCCACTTACGTGTCGAGAAAGAAGGAGCGTATCGTCTCGAAATTCCGATCTCGTCCGGATTATCAGCGATCGATCCCGATTTTTCAAGCTCAGCATCATCAATCGAGTCAGGCGACGAGGAGACTTCGTCGCCACGCTTCATCAGCACCAGGGCAAGTGAAAAACTCGCCAAGATCTTCAGCGACATGTCCTTTGAGTCATCCGCGGACTCTGATATAAGCGATGACTCAAGCAACATCGACGACTTCAACTTCATCGACAAATCCACTACTGTTGGAAAGGTCTTCACCAATATCTTTGATGGTGTCACCAAACCTAGCAAAATTCAAAATCCAAAATATCATCAGATCTATGCCATTGGAGAACCAAGTCGTGATCAGGAGGAGACATCAGAGGCTTTCGACGATTTGGGAAATCCATACGTCGATCCCGCTGATCTTAGGCGCGGTCTAGGCACTAAATATGTTGGGTCTACGCCGCGTTTAAGGGTTCAACTTCCACAAGAAGCGTGGGATAGAGCCACAAGAGCTATGGATGGTACAGAACCAATGACTACAACTGCTACGTCGGAAGAGTTGCAAGCGTATCAATATAGACTCGCTCGCGTCGGAAGAGAATTGGAAAAAAGGACAGCTGCTCTGAACAGAAGGCAGGAAGCGGCTTCTGCGTCAAGCAGGCGAAGGGAGGATTTAAGTCGACAATCTGGCACTTCGGGAGATAGTCACAGAGCAGCTCGAAATAAGCAAGATCTCGGCTGCAAGATATACCTGAGGCAGATAGGGAGAATCTGGTCCAAAACCTCGACATGTCCTTTATGTCGATAGACACGAGGGGGAACATTATCCCTAAGACTCCAGAAGCTGGGTACATGGCGACGCAGGCTTTCATCCTCGCATCCAAGCCACCTCCCGGAGATCCACGAGAAGCATTGTACAATATGGCCATGGCAGGAGCTGGAGTCATGGGGACAGCGTTTTTAAATTCGCCTCCCGAAGGATCAGCAAGACAAAATAGCCCACGACCTACTGCAGCAGCACCAGGTCCCGAGAGAACAAGCGGAGCAAGAGACACAACAACACAAGCACGAGTGGATAGAGCACGACAAAATAGAAGGGAACGTCGGCATTCCCCAGAAATAGATGATGAGGACATGTGTGGGTTACCATGCTTTACACAAAGGGTTCGGAAAACTCGAGTTCCTTCAGGGTTCAAGTTACCCGATAATTTCAAAAAAATCGATGGCCTGCAAGATCCCGAGGATTGGTTAATTGACTATCTCGAGACAGTAAAGCTAATAGGCAGAACCAGAGCAACAACTATGCAGAGTATTCAAGTGCACCTGAGTGGAGCCGCAAGATCTTGGAAAAAGAAGCTCCCTCCAGGTTCTATCGACAACTGGGATAGTTTTGAGGATGTGTTCGTCAAAAATTTCCGATCTACCTGCAAAAAGCCTGCATCACTAGAAGAGTTGAGATCATGTCGACAAAAGCATGATGAATCAATGAGAAAGTACATCCAGAGGTGGAACATCATTAAAAACTCGGCAGAGAACATATCTGACGAGAGAGCAATAGATGCATTCGTGGCAGGAATTTGGCGAGGAGACTTTGTCGAAGACTTGGGAAGAACCAACCCAAGGACAGTTTCGACACTGATGGAGATAGCAAACAGATGGGCAGATGGAGAAGATGCTGTCCACAACAAATGACACAGGTCACCGGAGGAGGACCGTAGTCGAAATTTTCAAAATAGACGGCGATTTCCTCGGCAATTCTTGAGTTATGACGCTCCTGGCCAAATATCGGCTGGTTTCAGGGGAAGCGCTGGAGGAAACAATAGAGATGAATATCAAAGGAGTAACGAGCAGCGAGGCGACAATAGAGATGACTCCCGGAATAACAGGCAAAATAGTGGACCAAGGTTTCAGAGACCTTTTGTACCTCCCGAGGATATGATGAACGGGCCATGTCAGATGCATTTCTATGTTGACAATAATGGGAAAAGGCAGTCAGGACATCTACAGAAAGACTGTCGCAATTTTCAAGCAATGTTAGGGTTTGCAGGGCACGCCAATGCTCAAGCAACGAACAGAAACCCCCAGGGGCCTAGGAGTGAGATCCACCTGCCACCCCCTCCCGCAATTACGGACGAAAATCGGCACCAGCTCAGAATAGCGGCAGCACCACAACCACCTCCATACGTTGATCCCAACTCCAACGGTGCGGTGTCGATGATTCAGAAGGCTAGGCCGTCCAACAAATCTCAGAAAGTAATCTCGAGTCAAGGGCCACGTGAAGGTTGTTGGTGGCGGAGTGTAGTGCGGCGCAACACCAGGGATTCCGGCGCCAACGTGGAACCTACACAACACAATCAAAATACTTTGCCCCAATTTAACAGTGAGGTTGTCAATCTCACTGGCTTGCTGTAAACAAATGATTAAATGTATGGTGTGGAAAATGATGTTTGTTTGCAATGAACAGTAGAGAACAATGATTGCAGTAGATTGTATTCAGATGTAAAAGAATTGGACCGGGGTCCACAGTTCACTAGTGGTGTCTCTCCAATAAGAAATAGCATGTTGGGTGAACAAATTACAGTTGGGCAATTGACAAATAAAGAGGGCATAACAATGCACATACATATCATGATGAGTAAAGTGAGATTCAATCGGGCATTACGACAAAGTACATAGACCGCTATCCAGCATGCATCTATGCCTAAAAAGTCCACCTTCGGGTTAGCATCCGCACCCCTTCCAGTATTAAGTTGCAAACAACAGACAATTGCATCAAGAATGGTGCGTAATGTAATCAACACAAATATCCTTAGACAAAGCATTGATGTTTTATCCCTAGTGGCAACAGCACATCCACAACCTTAGAACTTTCTGTCACTGTCCCAGATTTAATGGAGGCATGAACCCACTATCGAGCATAAGTACTCCCTCTTGGAGTTACAAGTATCAACTTGGCCAGAGCCTCTACTAGCAACGGAGAGCATGCAAGATCATAAACAACACATATATGATAGATTGATAATCAACATACCATAGTATTCCATATTCATCGGATCCCAACAAACACAACATGTAGCATTACAAATAGATGATCTTGATCATGATAGGCAGCTCACAAGATCTAACATGATAGCACAAGAGGAGAAGACAACCATCTAGCTATTGCTATGGACCCATAGTCCAGGGGTGAACTACTCACACATCGATCCGGAGGCGATCATGGCGATGAAGAGTCCTCCGGGAGACGATTCCCCTCTCCGACAGGGTGCCGGAGGCGATCTCCTGAATCCCCCGAGATGGGATTGGCGGCGGAGGCGTCTCTGGAAGGTTTTCCGTATCGTGGCTCTCGGTACTGGGGTTTTCACGACGAAGGCTTTAAGTAGGCGGAAGGGTAGGTTCAGGGGCGACGCGAGGGGCCCACACGCCAGGGCGGCGCGAGCCCAGCCCTGGCCACGTGGCCCTGGTGTGGCGGCGCCTCGTCGCCCCACTTCGTAATCCTTTCGGTCTTCTGGAAGCTTCATGGAAAAATAAGACCCTGGGCATTGATTTCGTCCAATTCCGAGAATATTTCCTTTGTAGGATTTCTGAAACCAAAAACAGCAAAAAATAGCAACTGGCTCTTCGGCATCTCGTCAATAGGTTAGTGCCGGAAAATGCATAATAATGACATAAAGTGTGTATAAAACATGTGAGTATCATCAATAAAGTAGCATGGAACATAAGAAATTATAGATACGTTTGAGACGTATCAAGCATCCCCAAGCTTAGTTCCTACTCGCCCTCGAGTAGGTAAACGATAACAAGGATAATTTCTGAAGTGACATGCTATCATAATCTTGATCAATACTATTGTAAAGCATATGAGATGAATGAAGTGATTCGAAGCAATGGTAAAGACAATGAATAAACAACTGAATCATATAGCAAAGACTTTTCATGAATAGTACTTTCAAGACAAGCATCATTAAGACTTGCATAGGACTTAACTCATAAAGCAATAGATTCATAGTAGAAAGTTTTGAAGCAACACAAAGGAAGATATAAGTTTCAGCAGTTGTTTTCAACTTCAACATGTTTATCTCATGGATACTTGTCAACACAAAGTACTACGATGAATGCAAATAAGCAAGTATGTAGGAATCAATGCACACAGTTGACACAAGTGTTTGCTTCTAAGATAGAAATAAGTAGGTAAACTGACTCAACATAAAAGTAAAAGAATGGGGCCCTTCGCAGAGGGAAGCATGGATTGCTATATTTGTGCTAGAGCTTTTATTTTGAAAACATAGAAACAATTTTGTCAACGGTAGTAATAATTCATATGTGTTATGCATAAGACATCTTATAAGTTGCAAGCCTCATCATAGTATACCAATAGTGCCCGCACCTTTTCCTAATTAGCTTGGATTTACATGGATTATCATTGCATAACATATGTTTCAACCAAGTGCCACAAAGGGGTACCTCTATGTCGCCTGTACAAAGGTCTAAGGAGAAAGTTCGCATTGGATTCCGGGACAACATAGACATCCATACCGGGACAACATAGACAACAGATAATGGACTCCTCTTTAATGCATAAGCATTCAACAACAGATAAAATTCTCATATGAGATTGAGGATTGTTGTCCAAACTGAAACTTCCACCATGGATCATGGCTTTAGTTAGCGGCCTAATGTTCTTCTCTAACAATATGCATACTCAAACCATTTGATCATGATAAATCACCCTTACTTCAGACAAGAGGAACATGCATAGCAACTCACATGATATTCAACAAAGGTGAAATAGTTGATGGCGTCCCCAGGAACATGGTTATCGCTCAACAAGCAACTTATTAAGAAATAAGATACATAAGTACATATTCAATACCACAATAGTTTTTAAGGCTATTTTTCCCATGAGCTATATATTGCAAAGACAAAGAATGGAATTTTAAAGGTAGCACTCAAGCAATTTACTTTGTAATGGCAGATAAATACCATGTAGTAGGTAGGTATGGTGGATACAAGTGGCATAGTTTTTGGCTCAAGGATTTGGATGCACGAGAAGTATTCCCTCTCAATACAAGGCTTAGGCTAGCAAGGTTGTTTGAAGCAAACTCAAGTATGAACCGGTACAGAAAAACTTACATAAGAACATATTGCAAGCATTATAAGACTCTACACTGTCTTCCTTGTTGTTCAAACCCTCACCAGAAAATATCTAGACTTTAGAGAGACCAATCATGCAAACCAAATTTCAACAAGCTCTATGGTAGTTCTTCATTAATAGGTGCAAAGTACATGATGGAAGAGCTTAAACATGATCTATTTGAGCACAACAATTGCCAAGTATCAAATTATTCAAGACATTATACCAATTACCACATGAAGCATTTTCTGTTTCCAACCATATAACAATGAACGAAGCAGTTTCAACCTTCGCCAAGAACATTAAGAGTAAAGCCAAGAACACATGTGTTCATATGCAACAGCGGAGCGTGTCTCTCTCCCATATAAAGAATGCTAGGATCCGATTTTATTCAAACAAAAACAAAAATAAAAACGTACAGACGCTCCAAGTAAAGCACATAAGATGTGACGGAATAAAAATATAGTTTCACTAGAGGTGACCTGATAAGTTGTCGATGAAGAAGGGGATGCCTTGGGCATCCCCAAGCTTAGATGCTTGAGTCTTCTTGAAATATGCAGGGATGAACCACAGGGGCATCCCCAAGCTTAGAGTTTTCACTCTTCTTGATCATATTGTATCATCCTCCTCTCTTGATCCTTGAAAACTTCCTCCACACCAAACTCAAAACAAACTCATTAGAGGGTTAGTGCATAATCAAAAATTCACATATTCAGAGGTGACATAATCATTCTTAACACTTCTGGATATTGCACAAAGCTACTGAAAGTTAATGGAACAAAGAAATCCATCAAACATAGCAAAACAGGCAATGCGAAATAAAAGGCAGAATCTGTCAAAATAGAACAGTACGTAAAGACAAATTTTTCTGGGGCACTTAACTTGCTCAGATGAAAATGCTCAAATTGAATGAAAGTTGCATACATATCTGAGGATCACGCACGTAAATTTGCAGATTTTTCTGAGTTACCTACAGACGGGGCTACTCAATTTCGTGACAGTAAGGGTGTGTTTGGTAGACCGGGTCACCACAGAAAGACTATCCCACCTGGGAAAATCTGACCTTATACAAGTTAAGCTGAGATTTAAGACGTGTTTGGTAGGTCGGGCGTGCTCAGCCATGGTGAGGTAAGATGTTGTTTGGTGAGCCAAATCTGAGCTCAACCGGTCACACATAAAGCAATTTGCAGAGAGGTCCAGAATTTTACACAAAGAACCTTCAACACAAAAATAAAAAAGCAATCAGGCCCTCAGCCGGGCCTGGAGCAGATTGCCGGCGATGGCTGGCCGTGGGGCGCCGGCGGTGGTGGGAGGCGGCAGAAGGAGGGCCGTGGGGCGCCGGCGCTGGCTCGTCTGGCCTCTTTCCGGCGCGGGAGGAGCACGGGCCGACGCGCGTCTGGTCGGGCGGCGCTCCAGGCCGTGGTCGGGCGGCGCTCCAGGGACGGGCGGCGGCCAGGGACGGGCGGCGCTCCAGGGACGGGCGGCGGCCAGCGACGGCGGGGCGTCCAGGGTCGGGCGGTGTCCGGGACGGGCGGCGGCCAGGGTCGGGCGGCGCTCCAGTGGACGGGCGGCGGCCGGGGACGGGCGGCGCTCGAGGACGGGCGGCGGCCAGCGACGGCGGGGGCGTCTGTGGTCGGGCGGGGACCAGGACGGGCGGCGGCCAGGGTCGGGCGGCGCTCCAGGGACGGGCGGCGGCCAGGGACGGGCGGCGGCCAGCGACGGCAGGGGGCGTCCAGGGTCGGGCGCTCCAGGGACGGGAAGAGAGAGAGGAGGCCGGTTGGGGGAAATGATGCTGCGGGGTGGGGGTCTGGGGGTCGGGCAGGGCACGGCTACAGTGTTTTGCGGGATTGCCTCATCCCGGATGAGTAGGGAAGCTCGATCTGAGCTTCGCTCTCCAACCCGGCTCTGAGGCCTTTTCTGTATGCCCTCAGCAGTGTGGAGATGGCCCGAGCCGGGCTAACAAACACCGGATCTCCTCAAAATCTCCGTTGAGAGGAGAATTTCTGAGTAGCCCCGGGCTACCAAACACACCCTAAGAATTCTGTTTCTGCGCAGTAATCCAAATCTAGTATCATCTTTACTATCAAAGACTTTACTTGGCACAACAATGCAATAAAATAAAGATAAGAAGAGGTTGCTACAGTAGTAACAACTTCCAAGACACAACAAAACAGTAGCAAAATAAAAACATGGGTTATCTCCCAAGAAGTGCTTTCTTTATAGCCATTAAGATGGGCTCAGTAATTTTAATGATGCTCTCGCAACAAATAAGAGTTGAAGCAAAAGAGAGCATCAAAAGCAAATAAGAAACTCTTTTAAGTCTAACCCACTTCCTATGCATAGGAATCTTGTACACAAAGAAATTCATGTAGAACAAAGTGACAAGCATAGGAAGATAAAACACACGTAACTTCAAAATTTTCAGCATGTAGAGAGGTGTTTTAGTAACATGAAAATTTCTACAACCATATTTTCCTCTCTCATAATAATTTCCAGTAGCATCATGAACAAACTCAACAATATAACTATCACATGAAACATTCTTATCATGAGCTACATGCATAAAATTATTACTCTCCACATAAGCATAGTCATTATTATTAATTGTAGTGGGAGCAAATTAAATAAAATAGCTATCATTATTATTCTCATCACCATAATCATCATATATAGGAGCTAAAGTATCATCAAAGTAAAATTTCTCCTCCATGCTTGGGGGACTAAAAATATCATGCTTATCAAAACCAGCTTCCCCAAGCTTAGAATTTTCCATAGCATTAGCAACAATGGTGTTCAAAGCATTCATACTAATAACATTGCCATTATCATGCATATAAAGTTCCATAGGTTTTTTAATTTTCTCTTCAAACACCTCATGTCCTAACTCAAGATAAATACTATAAAGATCTCTAATATTTTTGTTGTTTTCCATTAAGCCTAACTAGTGAAATCACACAACTTAGTGTTCTCAGGAGTATTCATTTTAGCAATAGTAAATAAGTAAAGCAAACTAAATAAAATAAAGTAAATGCAAGTAACTAATTTTTGTTTGTGTTTTTGATATAGAGAACGCAAACAAGATAATAAATACAGTAAAGAAAGTAACTATTTTTTTTGTATTTTGATATAAGAAAGCAAACAAAGCAGTAAATAAAATAAAGTAAAGCAAGACAAAATCAAAGTAAAGAGATTGGAAGTGGGAGACTCCCCTTGCAGCGTGTCTTGATCTCCCCGGCAACGGTGCCAGAAAACAGTCTTGATGACGCGTCAAGCTGTTATCACCAGGATTTGACCGGGTCAGAGGTGGGCCGCAATCAAGATGGACTTAAAGATTATACATGGAAGAATATACATGAATCGGCCTTATGCGCAAAGTTTGGGCTAGTTTGCCCTTGTATCTTAATATAGTAGATCGCATCGTAGATTAGAAGATTAGAGTTTGACCCGTGCACGGTTAGGTGCACGCCTGAATTAGAAAGTCCCCTGGACTATAAATATGTACCTAGGGTTTATGGAATAAACAACAACCAACGTTCAACCAACCAATCAATCTCGGCGCATCGCCAACTCCTTCGTCTCGAGGGTTTCTACCGGTAAGCGACATGCTGCCTAGATCGCATCTTGCGATCTAGGCAGCACAAGCTCCACGTTGTTTATGCGTTGCTCGTACTGAAGCCTTGTTGATGGCGAGCAGCTGTTATCACCAGATTTTGGACAAATCCAGAGGTGGGCCGTAAGAGAGATGGGCTTGGAAGACTACACGTGGAAGAAATATATGAATCGGCCTTGTGTACCAAGTTTGGGCTAAATTGCCCATGTATCTGTAACATATTAGGATACGTGTCGTTTGAGGTTAGAGTTTGGGCTCGTGCCCGGTTGGGATTGTTCCCACGTTAGAAAGTCCCCTGGACTATAAATATGTATCTAGGGTTTATGGAATAAACAACAACTCACGTTCAACCCAAAACAAACCAATCTCGGCGCATCGCCAACTCCTTCGTCTCGAGGGTTTCTATCAGGTAAGCGACATGCTGCCTAGATCGCATCTTGCGATCTAGGCAGCACAAGCCCCACGTTGTTCATGCGTTGCTCGTACTGAAGCGTCTTTGATGGCGAGCAACGTAGTTATCATAGATGTGTTAGGGTTAGCATAGTTTTTCGTATAACATGCTTACGTAGTGCAACCCTTGCACGTCTAGCCGCCCTCACACCTATCTCAGGTGTGGGGGCGACACCCCGCTTGATCTTTATTTGGTAGATCTGATCCGTTACGATTGCTCCTTGTTCTGCAAGGATTAGTTTAATATCTGCAATAGTTAGGCCTTACAAAGGGGTGGAGGATCCAGCGGCACATAGGGTGGCGTTCGCAAGTCCTAAACAGGATGTTCCGAGGATCAACTTCATGTTGGTTTTTAGGCCTTGTTTAGGATCGGCTTACGATCACCGTGCGTGGCCGCGAGGCCCAACCTGGAGTAGGATGATCCGATTATGCGGTGAAAACCCTAAATCGTCGTAGATCTAATTAGCTTTATCTTGATCAAGCAGGATCACCATATATTCGTGCACCCCGTACGAATCATGGGTGGATCGGCTCTTTGAGCCGATTCACAGGATAACCTGAGAGCCGATCGAGGCTCGTATTTAATGTTTACGTGTATGCCATGCAGGAAACTAAGCGAGGCATCCCCATCACCTTCCTGACCAGGTATAGGTCAGGTGGCACGCCCTTGCACTTCGCATCGCCGCGTGTGACCAGAAGAGCATTGCGGGCCGTCGCTCGGAGGGGTCTCAGCCAGCCGCAGCTCTAGGCTCTTCCCGGCTCTACAGTGTTGACAAGTCGCTGCCCGCCGGTGGGTTTTGGCAGTCAACACATTCTGGCACGCCCGGTGGGACAATCGTCTACATCAGCCACATCGCCATCTACATCTGAGATGGCGGACGGCACGCCAGTCACCTACGAGGAGCTGCCTGACGAGCTCAAGAAGAGATACGACGAGATCAAGGTCACCCTCGAAGCCGACCTCATCGGCTCTTTTCAGAGAACCCGTTCCCATGGCATCAGATGGAAGGGATTCTCACCGCAAGGTGCACTCGATGGGATAGACCTCTCTGCCCCGTCGGAGGAACGCACCAGGGGCCTGCGGCAGGAGATCAACTACTTGGTGGCTCACTCGCTACACCGCCACTCTGAAAACTTGGTCAACGTGTTGGAGCGTCTCGCTCTGCGCGTGATCCAGGAGATCATGAGCCACCAGTACTCGCCGTCAGGACCAGCTCTCGGGACGCATCAAGGAGAGTTGCCACTCCAGTCCCGTCCACCGCTGCCATACGCGTTGGCAGCGCCAGCGGAAGTGCCGGCTACACCGGCATTCGTCGTCTACAAGATTGGTGGTGACCCTAGTGACTACCAGTTCTTGGCTGAGGCGCCTAAGGAGATCCCTCAAGGATACGCGTGCACGTATGTGCCAGATTGTGGCAACTGGGCACTCTCAAACCAGGCCACGACATCAGGGACTCCGGCGAAGACAGGAGGAACGTCAGCGACAGAGCTTGAGAAGCGGACGTGGCTAACTAAGTACGCCACCCCGACGAAACTCCAGAGCCCAGCTCCTGCAGTTGGCTCAGAGCTGGAAAAGCAAACATGGCTTGCTAAGTACGCCACCCCGGCGAATCTTTAGAGTGCAACTCCTGCAGCCAGCACAGCGGATCAGATCAGTACCATACTGAGAGACCAGTTCGGCATGGTGCCGAAAAGAAGGGCAATCGGCTATTCCAAGCCGTACCCCGACGAGTACGAGATGATCCCGCTGCCACCTAAATATCGGCTCCCTGACTTCTCCAAATTCAGTGGATCAGATGGCTCCAGCTCCATCGAGCACGTCGGCCGATATTTGGCGCAACTAGGACCGGCTTCAGTGTCGGATCAGCTACGCGTGAGGCTCTTTTCACAGTCCCTCACGGGATCGGCTTTTGGATGGTACACCTCTTTGCCAGCAAACTCCATCCAGTCTTGGAAGCAATTGGAAGAACAATTCCATACGCAATACCATTCAGAAGCTTCCGAGTCTAGCATTGCCGATCTAGCACAACTACGTCAGAAGCGCGGAGAAATGGTGACAGAGTACATCCAGCGCTTCAGGAATCTTAGGAACCGATGTTATTCGGTTCGTATAACTGAAAAGGAAGCAGTCGAGTTGGCAGTAGCTGGCCTTGCAACACAGCTCAAGGACATGGCCTCCCAAGTAGATTATCCCTCGCTGGCGCACATGGTTCAGAAACTATCAGCATATGAACAGCGCCACCCGGACCTGTACCAAGACAAGTTCAAGCGTGCAGTAGTCCTGGTCGATGCGGAGGAAGACGAAGTTCCGGTGGGAGACCAAGAAGTAGCAGTGGCTGAGTGGACTCGGGGAGGAACCCCCGTGTCCTGCAAATGGGTAAAGCCACCAGGGCCGCCCAGGGGATTTGATTTTGACGTGACCAAGACTGAACAAATCTTCGACCTCCTGCTCAAGGAGAAACAGTTGACGATTCCTGAAGGTCTCAAGTTCCCCACGGCGCAAGAGCTAAACGGAAAGCCGTACTGCAAATTCCACAACTCGCTCTCCCATGCCACCAACGACTGCAGGGTGTGGCGTCAGCACATCCAAGCGGCGATAGAGAAGGGGCGTTTAATTTTCAACCAGTACGCCATGAAGGTCGACACCCAACCCTTCCCCGCCGTTAACATGGTGGAAGTCACCTACCCTGAGGGTTGCCAGCCAGGTCCCTCGTTCAGTATCAACATGGTAGGACCTGGAAACCACTCTGGCAAAGATGGAGATGAGGGCAGCTGCTCTCATAGCAAAGACACAAAGGAGGCCGCTCCACGCGATCGGCTCCATCATGATGGCAAGCGCTACGTCACAGAGGGAGAGGTGAAGAACATAAGATATCAACGACCTCTTTCTGATCACCTCCTCAACAAATATGTGAGTCAGTATGACCAACGCCGACGGTCCAATTGTGATGATGAAGGAGATCGTCTGGCTAGAGAAGCCAGAAGACATCGTCGGCATGATCGCGATGAGGAGGAGTGCGAGCGCCGTGCCACGGACAGGTCAAGGGAGCAAGATGACAACGCCAGACACTGGGATTGCCCTTTCTTCAGATACTGCTGGGATTCAGGAATGAGCCGATTGCCCACAATCGGCAATTGCCCAGAATGCAACAAAAAGAAGAAGGAGGCAGCCAACGTGTCTGTGTTCGAGCGATTAGGGCCTCTCCCGCCACAGAGCAAACGTGCTGAGTCACCTCGTTGGGCAGATCTTGAGGATTCCGAAGACGAGGGACTAGAAGAAGAAGAAGAAGACAGGTACCACCGTCCAAGATGGTGCCCTGACGGACTCAGCCGTTCACAAAAACACAGGGTTCAGCGGTTGCGCGGCCTGGAGGAAGCCGAAAGGTTATACCTGCATACGCTAAGGAAGGCACGGCCTGATCTGGCTGCAAAGGTTCAGCGAGCCCTGGATGAAGAGGGTCGTCCACGGAGAATGGAGTGGCGTCCCAAGCAAAAGAAAGCCGATGATGAAACATCGGCTGGCACAAACATGGTACTCGTCTTGCCGACAGAGCTTAGCGCTCCACGAGTCTACGATGCACTCAAGGTGGACGACAGCAGGCGCATCAAGTCACAGGTTGGGTTGGTTTTATCCAGCCTGACCGAGTAGCAAGATTAAACCAATGAGCAAACCGTGCGAGGCTGATCCTTGTGATCGGCCCCAAAAAATTTTATGGAGGAACATTACAAAACCTTCATCGAACAAGCAATGTGGAGGCCGATTCCAGCAATCGGCCAAAATTATCCTCTGCACATATTCTGCTTGTGTTCAGCAACGATCCACTGGGCGGCGGCCACGTCGGCAGATGAAAGTCAGCATGAATCTTTGCGAAGCCGACGTACAAGAGCAGTGCCCTGACTAACCATGAAAGCCGATATCTGCAGTCATTTGGCAGATTCGGCTCGGAGGGCATATAGTCAGATGAACATGTGCAGATAAACATGTGCAAACTTGCGTGCAGTGGAACATTGGGGGCCGATTAAGGAAAAATCGGCCAAATAAAAAAAAAATTTCGCACGAAGCGAAGCTGATGCGCAGCCATCGACTAGTACAGTCACACAAGACCAAGACCGGCTGGTTATATGCTCAAAGTTCACATCGACATCAACGGTCAGTGCAGGGAAGGAGCCGACCTGGCCTGCAAGGCGCGAAAAGTTGACTGAAGAAGCTCGGGGGGCAGCTCACCCTGAAGGTTCTCTGCTTTGGGGAGCCGATTTTGTTGAAATCGGCTAACTCTGCATGGGCGGCACATTCGGCTGATCCATTACCGTTCTTGCCTCGACTGAGACTCGGGGGGCAACTGGCTTGGTGGCTGCTTTGTTTTGGAGAGCCGATTGAAGTCGCATCGACTGGCCCTGCATTATGATCTCCTCTGGATCGGGTTAGGAGGCCGTCGGTTTTTATTTTGCAAGTTGGACCGTCCTGTCGCTGCAAAAGGAAGAAAGGGACTAGATTCTCAAAATAGCCGATGAGTAGTCATCGGCTAAGGGATTGCGAAAAATTGTGGTCGTATACCAAATCGCAGCCTGAAATTGAGAAGTTCTTGGCCTACGAGCTAACTGACATGGGGTCCGGCTTCATGGGCGTCCAAAAGAAGAGAAATCCGATACGCTGCTATCGGTCTTGGCATGACAGGCGGAAGGAATGAAATTGGAATAATTGAAGGCTGAATCAAAAGACCGATTTCATTAATTCAGAGGAGCGGCTTTACAAGAAAGAGCCGATGGCTCTCAAAAGAGGGATCTAGTGCCTAGTACACTGCTACTACTAGTCCTATTCTACTAGTCGTCGCTGTCCTCGTCATCACCGCCGTCGATGTCGTCGGCGCTGCTCCCAGGGAGCTCCTCGTCGCTGCTGCCCCAGCCCGTGGCCGGAGCCTCTTCCTCCTCGTCATCATCATCATCCTCGCTGTCCGCCCAGGAGCGAAAGCGCTTGGTTGGCGGATACCCGGCGGAAGAGGAAGATTCATCTTCCTCCTCTTCTTCTCCTTCTTCCTCGTCATCTTCGTCCTCGCTGTCCGCCCACATATGCGAGCGCTTCTTCGGCGGGAGCTTGGTGGAGGGGGAGGTCTTGGCCTTCGCTACTTCTCCATTTTTCTTCTCATTATCGGAGGAGAGGGGGTTCACCTCGGAATGAGGCTTGTCCTCGTTTTTCTTCTTCGGCGAGAATTGGGGGAAGAGGTTTGAGAAGGAGGAGGAAGAGGAAGACATGGCTGAGGGAGAAGAGGGTTTTTTGGGTGCCGATGGCTGGAACAAAGGAAGGGGATGAAGAAAGCTAATCGATCGGCACAGTTAAATAATGAGGAGCCTGGTGGAAATTTGATGTCATTACAGTTTCCAAGGAGATGACGCCAGAGCTATCGAATTTTGCAGAGAAGCTGAGAAGACAGGGCGTAATGATAACGGATACTGCAACAGCTCTGTTCTGCCACGACATGACCCGACGAAGGAAGGCATAATGATTTTGGAAAAATTATTTCCCAAAACCAGGGGGGCATGTGTTATCACCAGATTTTGGACAAATCCAGAGGTGGGCCGTAAGAGAGATGGGCTTGGAAGACTACACGTGGAAGAAATATATGAATCGGCCTTGTGTACCAAGTTTGGGCTAAATTGCCCATGTATCTGTAACATATTAGGATACGTGTCGTTTGAGGTTAGAGTTTGGGCTCGTGCCCGGTTGGGATTGTTCCCACGTTAGAAAGTCCCCTGGACTATAAATATGTATCTAGGGTTTATGGAATAAACAACAACTCACGTTCAACCCAAAACAAACCAATCTCGGCGCATCGCCAACTCCTTCGTCTCGAGGGTTTCTATCAGGTAAGCGACATGCTGCCTAGATCGCATCTTGCGATCTAGGCAGCACAAGCCCCACGTTGTTCATGCGTTGCTCGTACTGAAGCGTCTTTGATGGCGAGCAACGTAGTTATCATAGATGTGTTAGGGTTAGCATAGTTTTTCGTATAACATGCTTACGTAGTGCAACCCTTGCATGTCTAGCCGCCCTCACACCTATCTCAGGTGTGGGGGCGGCACCCCGCTTGATCTTTATTTAGTAGATCTGATCCGTTACGATTGCTCCTTGTTCTGCAAGGATTAGTTTAATATCTGCAATAGTTAGGCCTTACAAAGGGGTGGAGGATCCAGCAGCACGTAGGGTGGCGTTCGCAAGTCCTAAACAGGATGTTCCGAGGATCAACTTCATGTTGGTTTTTAGGCCTTGTTTAGGATCGGCTTACGATCACCGTGCGTGGCCGCGAGGCCCAACCTGGAGTAGGATGATCCGATTATGCGGTGAAAACCCTAAATCGTCGTAGATCTAATTAGCTTTATCTTGATCAAGCAGGATCACCATATATTCGTGCACCCCGTACGAATCATGGGTGGATCGGCTCTTTGAGCCGATTCACAGGATAACCTGAGAGCCGATCGAGGCTCGTATTTAATGTTTACGTGTATGCCATGCAGGAAACTAAGCGAGGCATCCCCATCACCTTCCTGACCAGGTATAGGTCAGGTGGCACGCCCTTGCACTTCGCATCGCCGCGTGTGACCAGAAGAGCATTGCGGGCCGTCGCTCGGAGGGGTCTCAGCCAGCCGCAGCTCTAGGCTCTTCCCGGCTCTACAGTGTTGACAAGTCGCTGCCCGCCGGTGGGTTTTGGCAGTCAACAGCAGCGTAGTTATCATAGATGTGTTAGGGTTAGCATAGTTCTTCGCGTAACATGCTATCGTAGTGCAACCCTTGCATGTCTAGCCGCCCTCACACCTATCTCAGGTGTGGGGGCGGCACCCCGCTTGATCATTATTTAGTAGATCTGATCCGTTACGATTGCTCCTTGTTCTACAAGGATTAGTTTAATATCTGCAATAGTTAGGCCTTACAAAGGGGTGGAGGATCCAGCGGCACGTAGGGTGTCGTTCGCGGGCCCTAAACAGGATGTTCCGGGGATCAACCTTGTGTTGGTTTTTAGGCCTTGTTTAGGATCGGCTTACGATCACCGTGCGTGGCCGCGAGGCCCAACCGTGAGTAGGATGATCCGATTATGCGGTGAAAACCCTAAATCGTCGTAGATCTCATTAGCTTTATCTTGATCAAGCAGGACCACCATATATTCGTGCACCTCGTACGAATCATGGGTGGATCGGCTCCCTGAGCCGATTCACGGGATAACTTTGAGATCCGATCGATGATCGTATTTAATGTTTACGTGTATGCCATGCAGGAAACTAAGCGAGGCATCTCCATCACCTTCCTGACCAGGTATAGGTCAGGTGGCACGCCCTTGCATCAGCATCGGACGTGTGACCAGAAGGCTTTGCGGGCCGTCGCTCGGAGGGACCTCAGCCAGCCGCAGCTCTAGGTTGTTCCCGGCTCTACGGTGTTGCCCGTCGCTGCCCGCCGGTGGGTTTCTGACGACAACACATTCTGGCACGCCCGGTGGGACAAGCTTCTACATCAACCACATCGCCATCTACATCTGAGATGGCGGACGGCACGCCAGTCACGTACGAGGATCTGACGGACGAGCTCAAGAAGAAGTATGACGAGATCAAAGTCATCCTCGAAGCCGACCTCATCGGCTCTTTCCACAGAACCCGTTCACATGGCATCAGGTGGAAGGGGTTCTCGCCTAATGGTGCACTAGATGGGATAGACCTCTCTGCCCCGTCGGAAGAACGCACCAGGTCCCTGCGGCGGGAGATCAACTACTTGGTGGCTCACTCGCTACACCGCCACTCTGAGAACCTGGTCAACACGTTGGAGCGTGTCGCTCTTCGCGTGATCCAGGAGATCATGAGGCACCAGTACTCGCCGTCAGGACCAGCTCTCGGGACGCATCAAGGAGAGTTGCCACTCCAGACCCGTCCACCGCTGCCATATGCGTTGGCAGCACCAGAAGTGCCGGCTACACCGGCATTCGTCGTCTACAAGATCGGTGGTGACCCTAGTGACTACCAGTTCTTGCCCGAGGCGCCTAAGGAGATCCCTCACGGGTACACGTGCACGTATGTGCCAGACTGTGGCAACTGGGCACTCACAAACCAGGCCACAACATCAGGGACTTCTGGGAAAACAGGAGGGACGTCAGCGACAGAGCTTGAGAAGCAGACGTGGCTAACTAAGTACGCCACCCCGACGAACCTCCAGAGCTCAGCTCCTGCAGTTGGCTCAGAGCTGGAAAAGCAAACATGGCTGGCTAAGTACGCCACCCCGGCGAATCTTCAGAATTCAACTCCTGCAGCCAGCACAGCGGATCAGATCAGTACCATACTGAGAGACCAGTTCGGCATGGTGCCGAAAAGAAGGGCCATCGGCTATTCCAAGCCGTACCCCGACGACTACGAGATGATCCCGCTACCACCTAAATATCGGCTCCCTGACTTCTCCAAATTCAGTGGATCAGATGGTTCCAGCTCCATCGAGCACGTGGGCCGATATTTGGCGCAACTAGGACCGGCTTCAGTGTCGGATCAACTACGCGTGAGGCTCTTCTCACAGTCCCTCACGGGATCGGCTTTCGGATGGTACACCTCTTTGCCACCAGACTCCATCCGGACTTGGAAGCAGTTGGAAGAGCAGTTCCATATGCAGTACCATTCAGAGGCTTCCGAGTCTGGCATTGCCGATCTAGCACAACTACGTCAGAAGCGCGGAGAAACTGTGACAGAATACATCCAGCGCTTCAGGAATCTTAGGAACCGATGTTATTCGGTTCGTATGACTGAAAAAGAAGCAGTCGAGTTGGCAGTAGCAGGCCTTGCAACACAGCTCAAGGACATGGTCTCCCAAGCAGATTATCCCTCACTGGCGCACATGGTTCAGAAACTATCGGCATATGAACAGCGCCACCCGGACCTGTACCAAGACAAGTTCAAGCGTGCAGTAGTCCTGGTCGATGCAGAGGAAGACGAAGTTCCTGCGGGAGACCAAGAGGTAGCGATGGCTGAATGGACTCGGGAGGAACCCCGTATCCTGCAAATGGGTAAAGCCACCAGGCCCGCCCAGGGGATTTGATTTTGACGTGACCAAGACTGAGCAAATCTTCGACCTCCTGCTCAAGGAGAAACAGTTGACGATTCCTGAAGGTCTCAAATTCCCCACGGTGCAAGAGCTGAACGGAAAGCCATACTGCAAATGGCATAACTCGCTCTCCCATGCCACCAACGACTGCAGGGTATGGCGTCAGCACATCCAAGCGGCGATAGAAAAAGGGCGTCTAATTTTCAACCAATACGCCATGAAGGTCGACACCCAGCCCTTCCCCGCCGTTAACATGGTAGAGTGCACTTACCCTGAAGGTTGCCAGCCAGGATCCTCGTTCAGCATCAACATGGTAGGACCTGGGCACCACTCTGGCAAAGATGGAGACGAGGGCAGCTGCTCTCATAGCAAGGACACAGAAGAGGCCGCTCCACGCGATCGGCTCCGTCATGATGGCAAGCGCTACGTCACAGAGGGAGAAGTGAAGAACATGAGATATCAACGACCCCTCTCTGATCACCTCCTCAACAAGTATGTGAGTCAGTATGACCAACGCCGACGATCCAGCGATGATGATGAGAGAGATCGTCTGGCTAGAGAAGCCAGAAGACATCGTCGGCACGATCGCGATGAGGAAGAGCACGAGCGCCGTGCCACGGGAAAATCAAGGGAGCAAGATGACAACGACAGGCACTGGGACTGCCCCTTCTTCAGACACTGCTGGGATTCAGGAATGAGCCGATTGCCCACAATCGGCAATTGCCCAGAATGCAACCAGAAGAAGAAGGAGGCAGCCAACGTGTCCGTGTTCAGGCGCTTAGGGCCTCTCCCGCCACAAAGCAAACGCGCTGAGTCCCCTCGGTGGGCAGATCTCGAGGATTCAGAAGACGAGGGACAAGAAGAAGAAGACAGGTACCACCGGCCAAGGTGGTGCCCTGATGGACTCAGCCGTTCACAAAAGCGCAGGGTTCAGCGATTGCGCGGCCTGGAGGAAGCCGAAAGGTTATACTTGCATACGTTAAGGAAGGCACGACCTGATCTGGCTGCGAAAGTTCAGCGAACCCTGGACGAAGAAGGTCGTCCATGGAAAATGGAGTGGCGCCCCAAGCAAAGGAAAGCCGATGATGAAACATCGGCTGGCACGAACATGGTGCTCGTCCTTCCGACGGAGCTTAGTGCTCCACGATTCTACGATGCACTCAAGGTGGACGACAGCAGGCGCATCAAGTCAGAGGTTGGGCTGGTTTTATCCACCAGCCTGACCGAGTAGCAAGATTAAACCGATGAGCAAACGGGGGAGGCTGATCCTTGTGATCGGCCCCGAAAATTATGAAGGGACATTACAGAACCTTCAGTCAGCGCTTCAATCAACATGGCGGCCGATTCCAGCAATCGGCCAAAATTATCTTCACCACATGTTCTGCTTGTGTTCAACATCGATCTACTGGGCAGCGGCCACGTCGGCGGATGAAAGTCAACACGAATCCTCGCGGAGCCGACGTACAAGTACAGTGCCTTGGCTAACCACAAAGCCGATATCTGCAGTAACTAGGCAGATTCGGCTCGGGGGGCATATAGTCAGATGAACATGTGCAGATAAACATGTGTAAACATGTATGCAGTGAAACATTGGGGGCCGATTAGGAAAAATCGGCCAGTAAAAAAAAATCACAGTATACAGCCGATGCACGGCCATCGACTTTAGTACAACTGTTATGAGCAGAGACTCAACGGAGCAGGAAGTGGGTCACGAAGAGAGACTCTACTGGAAGAACTCCTCAATAAAATAGTTTGGGGGATCATGACCCTGACCAATATCAAGAGCAGCATGGACGTACAGATCAGGTTAAGGATAGGTTACATCAAATCTGCCAAAAGAAAGGAGCCGATCTGATCAGCAAGGCGCAAGAAGTGGACTGGAAAAGCTCGGGGGGCAGCCCACCCTGAAAGTTCCCTGCTCTGGGGAGCCGATTTTGTTGAAATCGGCTGGCTCTACATCATGACTCGGAAGCCGATAGTGGCACATTTGGTTGGCTCACTGCTTTTCTCGCCTTGATGAAGGCTCGGGGGGCAACGGACTGCGTAGATGTTTTGTTCTTAAGAAACCGATTGAGATTTCATCGGCTGGCCCTCCATCATGATCTTCTTCAAAGGGATTGGGCAGGTTTGAAGAGTATCGCTGGATATCTGAATATCCAGAGGTATTGGCTTCAGCGTCAAGTCGTTTCAGCAGCGGTTCTGGGGCTCTCTTAAAGTGACCAAATTCACGATCACTCCGACGTCAAAGAAATGAAGAGCGGATTATGAGGAACCAATGCGTGGCAATCGGCTCATTAAACATTGACCGAGTTGACAATCGGCTAAATTAGCATAAAAGGAATCGGCAAAGTCAAAATTAGAGAAATTCTTCATTGTTAAACAAGATTTCTTACAAAGAAAGAGTCGATTGCTCAGGGGGAGAGGTACAAAAGAGGGATCTGCTGACCAAATTGCTACTACTAGTCCTACTCTACTAGTTGTCGCTGTCCTCATCGTCGCCGTCGTCAAGGTCGTCGGCGCTGCTCCCAGGAAGCTCCTCGTCGCTGTTGCCCCAGCCCTCGGCCGGAGCTTCGTCTTCCTCGTCATCATCATCATCCTCGCTGTCCACCCAAGAGCGGAAGCGCTTTGTCGGCGGGTACCCGATGGAGGAGGAAGATTCATCCTCCTCCTCTTCCTCCTCGTCATCATCATCGTCTTCGCTTGCGCTTATCAGCTCCCCTTCGACGAGGAACTTGAGGTCCTCTTCCCCGTCGGTCAGAGGCAGGTCGCCTTCTGGCGCATGATCGGAGTTCCACTCCGGCTCGCTCGAGGATGGGGACTGGAGGGAAAGGCCGGAGGAGACTGAGGAAGAGGAAGACATTGCTACAGGGGAAAAGGGTTTTTTGGTGCCGATAGCTGGAACAGAGGAAGGAGATGAAGTGGGCTACCCAATCGGCACGGTTAAATAATGAGGAACCTGGTGGAGATTTAATGCCATTGCAGTTTCCGAAGGAGATGATGCTAAAGCTATCAAATGCAGAGAAGCTGAGAAGACAGGGTGTCATGATGAAGGATACTGCAACGGTTCTGCTCTGCCACGACATGACCCTTCGAAAGGAAAACAGAGTGGTTTTGAAACTATCATTACCAAAACCAGGGAGGCATGTGTTATCACCAGGATTTGACCGGGTCAGAGGTGGGCCGCGATCAAGATGGACTTAAAGATTATACATGGAAGAATATACATGAATCGGCCTTATGCGCAAAGTTTGGGCTAGTTTGCCCTTGTATCTTAATATAGTAGATCGCATCGTAGATTAGAAGATTAGAGTTTGACCCATGCACGGTTAGGTGCACGCCTGAATTAGAAAGTCCCCTGGACTATAAATATGTACCTAGGGTTTATGGAATAAACAACAACCAACGTTCAACCAACCAATCAATCTCGGCGCATCGCCAACTCCTTCATCTCGAGGGTTTCTACCGGTAAGAGACATGCTGCCTAGATCGCATCTTGCGATCTAGGCAGCACAAGCTCCACGTTGTTTATGCGTTGCTCGTACTGAAGCCTTGTTGATGGCGAGCAGCGTAGTTATCATAGATGTGTTAGGGTTAGCATAGTTCTTCGCGTAACATGCTATCGTAGTGCAACCCTTGCATGTCTAGCCGCCCTCACACCTATCTCAGGTGTGGGGGCGGCACCCCGCTTGATCATTATTTAGTAGATCTGATCCGTTACGATTGCTCCTTGTTCTACAAGGATTAGTTTAATATCTGCAATAGTTAGGCCTTACAAAGGGGTGGAGGATCCAGCGGCACGTAGGGTGTCGTTCGTGGGCCCTAAACAGGATGTTCCGGGGATCAACCTTGTGTTGGTTTTTAGGCCTTGTTTAGGATCGGCTTACGATCACCGTGCGTGGCCGCGAGGCCCAACCGTGAGTAGGATGATCCGATTATGCGGTGAAAACCCTAAATCGTCGTAGATCTCATTAGCTTTATCTTGATCAAGCAGGACCACCATATATTCGTGCACCTCGTACGAATCATGGGTGGATCGGCTCCCTGAGCCGATTCACAGGATAACCTGAGAGCCGATCGAGGCTCGTATTTAATGTTTACGTGTATGCCATGTAGGAAACTAAGCGAGGCATCTCCATCACCTTCCTGACCAGGTATAGGTCAGGTGGCACGCCCTTGCATCAGCATCGGACGTGTGACCAGAAGGCTTTGCGGGCCGTCGCTCGGAGGGACCTCAGCCAGCCGCAGCTCTAGGTTGTTCCCGGCTCTACGGTGTTGCCCGTCGCTGCCCGCCGGTGGGTTTCTGACGACAACACAAGCACACGCCCGTTGGGAACCCGAAGAGGAAGGTGTGATGCGTACAACAGTAAGTTTTCCCTCAGTAAGAAACCAAGGTTATCGAACCAGTAGGAGTCAAGGGCCACGTGAAGGTTGTTGGTGGCGGAGTGTAGTGCGGCGCAACACCAGGGTTTCCGGCGCCAACGTGGAACCTGCACAACACAATTAAAATACTTTGCCCCAACTTAACAGTGAGGTTGTCAATCTCACCGGCTTGCTGTAAACAAAGTATTAAATGTATGGTGTGGAAAATGATGTTTGTTTGCAATGAACAGTAGAAAACAATGATTGCAGTAGATTGTATTCAGATGTAAAAGAATTGGACCGGGGTCCACAGTTCACTAGTGGTGTCTCTCCAATAAGAAATAGCATGTTGGGTGAACAAATTACAGTTGGGCAATTGAAAAATAAAGAGGGCATAACAATGCACATACATATCATGATGAGTAAAGTGAGATTCAATCGGGCATTACGACAAAGTACATAGACCGCTATCCAGCATGCTTCTATGCCTAAAAAGTCCACCTTCGGGTTAGCATCCGCACCCCTTCCAGTATTAAGTTGCAAACAACAGACAATTGCATTAAGTATGGTGCGTAATGTAATCAACACAAATATCCTTAGACAAAGCATTGATGTTTTATCCCTAGTGGCAACAGCACATCCACAACCTTAGAACTTTGTCATCCTTGTCCCAGATTTAATGGAGGCATGAACCCACTATCGAGCATAAATACTCCCTCTTGGAGTTACAAGTATCAACTTGGCCAGAGCCTCTACTAGCAACGGAGAGCATGCAAGATCATAAACAACACATATATGATAGATTGATAATCAACATAACATAGTATTCCATATTCATCGGATCTCAACAAACACAGCATGTAGCATTACAAATAGATGACCTTGATCATGATAGGCAGCTCACAAGATCTAACATGATAGCACAAGAGGAGAAGACAACCATCTAGCTACTGCTATGGACCCATAGTCCAGGGGTGAACTACTCACACATCGATCCGGAGGCAATCATGGCGATGAAGAGTCCTCCGGGAGATGATTCCCCTCTCCGGCAGGGTGCCGGAGGTGATCTCCTGAATCCCCCGAGATGGGATTGGTGGCGGCGGCGTCTCTGGAAGGTTTTCCGTATCGTGGCTCTCGGTACTGGGGTGATGCGTGTGGTTGGCACGTCCGTTGGGAACCCCAAGAGGAAGGTGTGATGCGCACAGCGGCAAGTTTCCCTCAGTAAGAAACCAAGGTTTAATCGGACCAGTAGGAGTCAAGAAGCACGTTGAAGGTTGATGGCGGCGAGATGTAGTGCGGCGCAACACCAGTGATTCCGGCGCCAACGTGGAACCTGCACAACACAACCAAAGTACTTTGCCCCAACGAAACAGTGAGGTTGTCAATCTCACCGGCTTGCTGTAACAAAGAGTTAACCGTATTGTGTGGAAGATGATTGTTTGCAGAAAACAGTAGAACAAGTATTGCAGTAGATTGTATTTCAGTAAAGAGAATTGGACCGGGGTCCACAGTTCACTAGAGGTGTCTCTCCCATAAGACGAACAGCATGTTGGGTGAACAAATTACAGTTGGGCAATTGACAAATAAAGAGAGCATGACCATGCACATACATATCATGATGAGTATAGTGAGATTTAATTGGGCATTACGACAAAGTACATAGACCGTCATCCAACTGCATCTATGCCTAAAAAGTCCACCTTCAGGTTATCATCCGAACCCCTTCCAGTATTAAGTTGCAAAGCAACAGACAATTGCATTAAGTATGGTGCGTAATGTAATCAACAACTACATCCTTAGACATAGCATCAATGTTTTATCCCTAGTGGCAACAGCACAACACAACCTTAGAACTTTCTGTCACTATCCCAGGTGTCAATGCAGGCATGAACCCACTATCGAGCATAAGTACTCCCTCTTGGAGTTACAAGCATCTACTTGGCCAGAGCATCTACTAGTAACGGAGAGCATGCAAGATCATAAACAACACATAGCATAACTTTGATAATCAACATAACAAGTATTCTCTATTCATCGGATCCCAACAAACGCAACATATAGAATTACAGATAGATGATCTTGATCATGTTAGGCAGCTCACAAGATCCGACAATGATAGCACAATGGGGAGAAGACAACCATCTAGCTACTGCTATGGACCCATAGTCCAGGGGTAGACTACTCACACATCACACCGGAGGCGACCATGGCGGCGTAGAGTCCTCCGGGAGATGATTCCCCTCTCCGGCAGGGTGCCGGAGGCGATCTCCTGGATCCCCCGAGATGGGATCGGCGGCGGCGGCGTCTCTGGAAGGTTTTCCGTATCGTGGCTCTCGGTACTGGGGGTTTCGTCACGGAGACTTTTTATAGGCGGAAGGGTGATACGTCTCCGACGTATCGATAATTTCTTATGTTCTATGCCACATTATTGATGTTATCTACATGTTTTATGCACACTTTATGTCATATTCGTGCATTTTCTGGAACTAACCTATTAACAAGATGCCGAAGTGCCAGTTGCTGTTTTCTGCTGTTTTTGGTTTCAGAAATCCTAGTAAGGAAATATTCTCGGAATTGGACGAAATCAAAGCCCAGGGGCCTATTTTTCCACGGAGCTTCCAGAAGACCGAAGAACACACGAAGTGGGGCCACGAGGTGGCGACACCACGTGGCGGCGCGGCCCAGGGGGGGCCCGCGCCGCCCTATGGTGTGGCCCCCTCGTCTGGCTCCCGACTCTGCCCTTCCGCCTACAAATAGCCTCCGTGACGAAAACCCCAGTACCGAGAACCACGATACGGAAAACCTTCCAGAGACGCCGCCGCCGCCGATCCCATCTCGGGGGATCCAGGAGATCGCCTCCGGCACCCTGCCGGAGAGGGGAATCATCTCCCGGAGGACTCTACGCCACCATGGTCGCTTCCGGTGTGATGTGTGAGTAGTCTACCCCTGGACTATGGGTCCATAGCAGTAGCTAGATGGTTGTCTTCTCCCCATTGTGCTATCATTGTCGGATCTTGTGAGCTGCCTAACATGATCAAGATCATCTATCTGTAATTCTATATGTTGCGTTTGTTGGGATCCGATGAATAGAGAATACTTGTTATGTTGATTATCAAAGTTATGCTTATGTGTTGTTTTGATCTTGCATGCTCTCCGTTACTAGTAGATGCTCTGGCCAAGTAGATGCTTGTAACTCCAAGAGGGAGTACTTATGCTCGATAGTGGGTTCATGCCTGCATTGACACCTGGGACGATGTGAGAAAGTTCTAAGGTTGTGTTGTGCTGTTGCCACTAGGGATAAAACATTGATGCTATGTCTAAGGATGTAGTTGTTGATTACATTACGCACCATACTTAATGCAATTGTCTGTTGCTTGCAACTTAATACTGGAGGGGGTTCGGATGATAACCTGAAGGTGGACTTTTTAGGCATAGATGCAGTTGGATGGCGGTCTATGTACTTTGTCGTAATGCCCAATTAAATCTCACTATACTCATCATGATATGTATGTGCATTGTCATGCTCTCTTTATTTGTCAATTGCCCAACTGTAATTTGTTCACCCAACATGCTGTTCGTCTTATGGGAGAGACACCTCTAGTGAACTGTGGACCCCGGTCCAATTCTCTTTACTGAAATACAATCTACTGCAATACTTGTTCTACTGTTTTCTGCAAACAATCATCTTCCACACAATACGGTTAACTCTTTGTTACAGCAAGCCGGTGAGATTGACAACCTCACTGTTTCGTTGGGGCAAAGTATCTTGGTTGTGTTGTGCAGGTTCCACGTTGGCGCCGGAATCCCTGGTGTTGCGCCGCACTACATCTCGCCGCCATCAACCTTCAACGTGCTTCTTGGCTCCTCCTGGTTCGATAAACCTTGGTTTCTTTCTGAGGGAAAACTTGCTGCTGTGCGCATCATACCTTCCTCTTGGGGTTGCCCAACGAACGTGTGAAATACACGCCATCAAGCTCTTTTTCTGGCGCCGTTGCCGGGGAACGAAGAAAAGTTACACCACAAAGATTTTCAACTCCCACGTCAACAGCTCTTTTTCTGGCGCCGTTGCCGGGGAGATCAAGACACGCTGCAAGGGGAGTCTCCACTTCTCAATCTCTTTACTTTGTTTTTGTCTTGCTTAGTTTTATTTACTACTTTGTTTGCTGCACTAAATCAAAACACAAAAAATTAGTTGCTAGTTTTACTTTACTTGCTATCTTGTTCTCCATATTAAAAACACAAAAAAATTAGTTACTTGTTTTACTTTACTTAATATCATGCATGTTTTTATTTCACTAGTTAAGCATAATGGAAAACAACAAAAATATGAGAGATCTTTATGAACTTTATCTTGAATTAGGACATGATGTGTTTGAAGAGAGAATTAAAAAACCCATGGAACTTTATATGCATGCTAATGGGAATGTTATTACTATGAATGCTTTGAACACCATTGTTGCTAATGCTATGGAAAATTCTAAGCTTGGGGAAGCTGGCTTTGATGAGCATGATCTTTTTAGTCCCGCAAGCATTGAGGAGAAAATTTTCTTTTATGATTACAATATGCCTCCTATATATGATGATAGCCACTTTGTTGAATTTGCTCCCACTACAACTAATAAAATTGATTATGCCTATGTGGAGAGTAATAATTTTATGCATGAGACTCATGATAAGAATGCTTTATGTGATAGTTATATTGTTGAGTTTGCTCATGTTACTACTGAAAGTTATTATGAGAGAGGAAAATATGGTTGTGGAAATTTTCATGTTACTAAAACACCTCTCTATATGCTGAAATTTTTGAAGCTACACTTGTTTTATCTTCCTATGCTTGTTACTTTGCTCCTCATGAACTTGTTTATTTACAAGATTCCTATGCATATGAAGCATGTTAGACTTAAATATGTTTTGGATTTGCTTCTTGATGCTCTCTTTTGCTTCAAATACTATTTCTTGCAAGTGCATCATTAAAACTGCAGAGCCCATCTTAATGGCTATAAAGAAAGAACTTCTTGGGAGATAACCCATGTGTTATTTTGCTACAGTACTTAGTTTTTATTTTGTGTCTTGGAAGTTGTTTACTACTGTAGCAACCTCTCCTTATCTTAGTTTTGTGTTTTGTTGTGCCAAGTTAAGCCGTTGATAGAAAAGTAAGTACTAGATTTGGATTACTGCACAGTTCCAGGTTTCTTTGCTGTCACGAATCTGAGTCCACCTCCCTGTAGGTAGCTCAGAAAATTAAGCCAATTTACGTGTGTGATCCTCAGATATGTACGCAACTTTCATTCAATTTGAGCATTTTCATTTGAGCAAGTCTGGTGCCATTTTAAAATTCGTCAATACGAACTGTTCTGTTTTGACAGATTCTGCCTTTTATTTCGCATTGCCTCTTTCGCTATGTTGGATGAATTTCTTTGATCCACTAATGTCCAGTAGCATTATGCAATGTCCAGAAGTGTTAAGAATGATTGTGTCACCTCTGAATATGTCAATTTATAATGTGCACTAACCCTCTAATGAGTTGTTTCGAGTTTGGTGTGGAGGAAGTTTTCAAGGATCAAGAGAGGAGTATGATGCAACATGATCAAGGAGAGTGAAAGCTCTAAGCTTGGGGATGCACCCAGTGGTTCACCCCTGCATATATCAAGAAGACTCAAGCGTCTAAGCTTGGGGATGCCCAAGGCATCCCCTTCTTCATCGACAAATTATCAGGTTCCTCCCCTGAAACTATATTTTTATTCCATCACATCTTATGTGCTTTTTCTTGGAGCGTCGGTTTGGTTTTGTTTTTGTTTTGTTTGAATAAAATGGATCCTAGCATTCACTTTATGGGAGAGAGACACGCTCCGCTGTAGCATATGGACAAGTATGTCCTTGGTTTCTACTCATAGTATTCATGGCGAAGTTTCTCCTTCGTTAAATTGTTATATGGTTGGAATTGGAAAATGATACATGTAGTAATTGCTATAAATGTTTTGGGTAATGTGATACTTGGCAATTGTTGTGCTCATGTTTAAGCTCTTGCATCATATGCTTTGCACCCATTAATGAAGAAATACATAGAGCATGCTAAAATTTGGTTTGCATATTTGGTTTCTCTAAGGTCTAGATAATTTCTAGTATTGAGTTTGAACAACAAGGAAGACGGTGTAGAGTCTTATAATGTTTTCAATATGTCTTTTATGTGAGTTTTGCTGCACCGGTTCATCCTTGTGTTTGTTTCAAATAAGCCTTGCTAGCCTAAACCTTGTATCGAGAGGGAATACTTCTCATGCATCCAAAATACTTGAGCCAACCACTATGCCATTTGTGTCCACCATACCTACCTATGCTACATGGTATTTTCCGCCATTCCAAAGTAAATTGCTTGAGTGCTACCTTTAAAATTCCATCATTCACCTTTGCAATATATAGCTCATGGGACAAATAGCTTAAAAACTATTGTGGTATTGAATATGTAATTATGCACTTTATCTCTTATTAAGTTGCTTGTTGTGCGATAACCATGTTTACTGGGGAACGCCATCAACTCATTGTTGAATTTCATGTGAGTTGCTATGCATGTTCGTCTTGTACTGAAGTAAGGGCGATCTACTCTGAGTTGAATGGTTTGAGCATGCATATTGTGAGAGAAGAACATTGGGCCGCTAACCGAAGCCATGTTCCATGGTGGAAGTTTCAGTTTTGGACAAACATCCTCAAATCTCTAATGAGAAAAGAATTAATTGTTGTTGAATGCTTTAAGCATTAAAAGAGGAGTCCATTATCTGTTGTCTATGTTGTCCCGGTATGGATGTCTAAGTTGAGAATAATCAAAAGCGAGAAATCCAAATGCGAGCTTTCTCCTTAGACCTTTGTACGAGCGGCATAGAGGTACCCCTTTGTGATACTTGGTTAAAGCATATGTATTGCGGTGATAATCCAGGTAGTCCAAGCTAATTAGGACAAGGTGCGGGCACTATTAGTACACTATGCATGAGGCTTGCAACTTATAAGATATAATTTACATGATGCATACGCTTTATTACTACCGTTGACAAAATTGTTTCATGTTTTCAAAATCAAAGCTCTAGCACAAATATAGCAATCGATGCTTTTCCTCTATGAGGACCATTCTTTTACTTTCAATGTTGAGTCAGTTCACCTATTTCTCTCCACCTCAAGAAGCAAACACTTGTGTGAACTGTGCATTGATTCCTACATACTTGCTTATTGCACTTATTATATTACTCTATGTTGACAATATCCATGAGATATACATGTTACAAGTTGAAAGCAACCGCTGAAACTTAATCTTCGTTTGTGTTGCTTCAATACCTTTACTTTGAATTATTGCTTTATGAGTTAACTTTTATGCAAGACTTATTGATGCTTGTCTTGAAGTGCTATTCATGAAAAGTCTTTGCTATATGATTCACTTGTTTACTCATGTCATACACATTGTTTTGATCGCTGCATTCACTACATATGCTTTACAAATAGTATGATCAAGATTATGATGGCATGTCACTCCAGAAATTATCTGTGTTATCGTTTTACCTGCTCGGGACGAGCAGAACTAAGCTTGGGGATGCTGATACGTCTCCGACGTATCGATAATTTCTTATGTTCTATGCCACATTATTGATGTTATCTACATGTTTTATGCACACTTTATGTCATATTCGTGCATTTTCTGGAACTAACCTATTAACAAGATGCCGAAGTGCCGATTCTTTGTTTCTGCTGTTTTTGGTTTCAGAAATCCTAGTAAGGAAATATTCTCGGAATTGGACGAAATCAAAGCCCAGGGGCCTATTTTTCCACGGAGCTTCCAGAAGACCGAAGAACACACGAAGTGGGGCCACGAGGTGGCGACACCACGTGGCGGCGCGGCCCCGGGGGGGCCCGCGCCGCCCGATGGTGTGGCCCCCCCCTCTGGCTCCCGACTCAGCCCTTCCGCCTACAAAAAGCCTCCGTGTCGAAAAACCCAGTAACGAGAACCACGATACGGAAAACCTTCCGGAGACGCCGCCGCCGCCGATCCCATCTCGGGGGATCCAGGAGATCGCCTCCGGCACCCTGCCGGAGAGGGGAATCATCTCCCGGAGGACTCTACGCCGCCATGGTCGCCTCCGGTGTGATGTGTGAGTAGTCTACCCCTGGACTATGGGTCCATAGCAGTAGTTAGATGGTTGTCTTCTCCCCATTGTGCTATCATTGTCGGATCTTGTGAGCTGCCTAACATGATCAAGATCATCTATCTGTAATTCTATATGTTGCGTTTGTTGGGATCCGATGAATAGAGAATACTTGTTATGTTGATTATCAAAGTTATGCTTATGTGTTGTTTATGATCTTGCATGCTCTCCGTTACTAGTAGATGCTCTGGCCAAGTAGATGCTTGTAACTCCAAGAGGGAGTACTTATGCTCGATAGTGGGTTCATGCCTGCATTGACACCTGGGACAAGGATGTGTGAGAAAGTTCTAAGGTTGTGTTGTGCTGTTGCCACTAGGGATAAAACATTGATGCTATGTCTAAGGATGTAGTTGTTGATTACATTACGCACCATACTTAATGCAATTGTCTGTTGCTTGCAACTTAATACTGGAGGGGGTTCGGATGATAACCTGAAGGTGGACTTTTTAGGCATAGATGCAGTTGGATGGCGGTCTATGTACTTTGTCGTAATGCCCAATTAAATCTCACTATACTCATCATGATATGTATGTGCATTGTCATGCTCTCTTTATTTGTCAATTGCCCAACTGTAATTTGTTCACCCAACATGCTGTTCGTCTTATGGGAGAGACACCTCTAGTGAACTGTGGACCCCGGTCCAATTCTCTTTACTGAAATACAATCTACTGCAATACTTGTGCTCCTGTTTTGTGCCAACATTCCTCTTCCACACAATACGGTTAACTCTTTGTTACAGCAAGCCGGTGAGATTGACAACCTCACTGTTTCGTTGGGGCAAAGTATCTTGGTTGTGTTGTGCAGGTTCCACGTTGGCGCCGGAATCCCTGGTGTTGCGCCGCACTACATCTCGCCGCCATCAACCTTCAACGTGCTTCTTGGCTCCTCCTGGTTCGATAAACCTTGGTTTCTTTCTGAGGGAAAACTTGCTGCTGTGCGCATCATACCTTCCTCTTGGGGTTGCCCAACGAACGTGTGAAATACACGCCATCAAAGGGCAGGTCAAGAGGTGGCACGGGGGCCCCACACCACAGGGCCGCGCGGCCAAGGGGGGGGCCGCGCCGCCCTATGGTGTGGCCCCTCCGTGGCCCCTCTTCGTCTCTCCTTCGGACTTCTGGAAGCTTCGTGAGAAAATAGGCCCCTGGGCTTTGATTTCGTCCAATTCCGAGAATATTTCCTTACTAGGATTTCTGAAACCAAAAACAGCGAGAAAACAAAGAATCGGCACTTCGGCATCTTGTTAATAGGTTAGTTCCAGAAAATGCACGAATATGACATAAAGTGTGCATAAAACATGTAGATAACATCAATAATGTGGCATGGAACATAAGAAATTATCGATACGTCGGAGACGTATCAGCATCCCGAAGCTTAGTTCTGCTCGTCCCGAGCAGGTAAAACGATAACACAGATAATTTCTGGAGTGACATGCCATCATAATCTTGATCATACTATTTGTAAAGCATATGTAGTGAATGCAGCGATCGAAACAATGTATATGACATGAGTAAACAAGTGAATCATATAGCAAAGACTTTTCATGAATAGCACTTCAAGACAAGCATCAATAAGTCTTGCATAAGAGTTAACTCATAAAGCAATAATTCAAAGTAAAGGCATTGAAGCAACACAAAAGAAGATTAAGTTTCAGCGGTTGCTTTCAACTTGTAACATGTACATCTCATGGATATTGTCAACATAGAGTAATATAATAAGTGCAATAAGCAAGTATGTAGGAATCAATGCACAGTTCACACAAGTGTTTGCTTCTTGAGGTGGAGAGAGATAGGTGAACTGACTCAACATTGAAAGTAAAAGAATAGTCCTCCATAGAGGAAAAGCATCGATTGCTATATTTGTGCTAGAGCTTTGATTTTGAAAAGATGAAACAATTTTGTCAACGGTAGTAATAAAGCATATGCATCATGTAAATTATATCTTATAAGTTGCAAGCCTCATGCATAGTGTACTAATAGTGCCCGCACCTTGTCCTAATTAGCTTGGACTACCGGATCATCACAATGCATTGTTTTTACCAAGTGTCACAAAGGGGTACCTCTATGCCGCCTGTACAAAGGTCTAAGGAGAAAGCTCGCATTGGATTTCTCGCTATTGATTATTCTTCAACTTAGACATCCATACCGGGACAACATAGACAACAGATAATGGACTCCTCTTTTATGCATAAGCATGTAACAACAATTAATAATTTTCTCATTTGAGATTTGAGGATTGTTGTCCAAAACTGAAACTTCCACCATGGAGCATGGCTTTAGTTAGCGGCCCAATGTTCTTCTCTAACATATGCATGCTTAACCATATGGTGGTAGATCTCTCTTACTTCAGACAAGACGGACATGCATAGCAACTCACATGAAATTCAACAATGAAAAGTTGATGGCGTCCCCAGTGAACATGGTTATCGCACAACAAGCAACTTAATAAGAGATAAAGTGCATAATTACATATTCAATACCACAATAGTTTTTAAGCTATTTGTCCCATGAGCTATATATTGCAAAGGTGAATGATGGAATTTTAAAGGTAGCACTCAAGCAATTTACTTTGGAATGGCGGAAAAATACCATGTAGTATAGGTAGGTATGGTGGACACAAATGGCATAGTGGTTGGCTCAAGTATTTTGGATGCATGAGAAGTATTCCCTCTCGATACAAGGTTTAGGCTAGCAAGGCTTATTTGAAACAAACACAAGGATGAACCGGTGCAGCAAAACTCACATAAAAGACATATTGAAAACATTATAAGACTCTACACCGTCTTCCTTGTTGTTCAAACTCAAAACTAGAAATTATCTAGACCTTAGAGAAACCAAATATGCAAACCAAATTTTAGCATGCTCTATGTATTTCTTCATTAATGGGTGCAAAGCATATGATGCAAGAGCTTAATCATGAGCACAACAATTGCCAAGTATCACATTACCCAAGACATTTATAGCAGTTACTACATGTATCATTTTCCAATTCCAACCATATAACAATTTAACGAAGGAGAAACTTCGCCATGAATACTATGAGTAGAAACCAAGGACATACTTGTCCATATGCTACAGCGGAGCGTGTCCCTCTCCCATAAAGTGAATGCTAGGATCCATTTTATTCAAACAAAACAAAAAACAAAAACAAACCGACGCTCCAAGAAAAAAAAAAGCACATAAGATGTGATGGAATAAAAATATAGTTTCAGGGGAGGAACCTGATAATGTTGTCGATGAAGAAGGGGATGCCTTGGGCATCCCCAAGCTTAGACGCTTGAGTCTTCTTAGAATATGCAGGGGTGAACCACCGGGTGCATCCCCAAGCTTAGAGCTTTCACTCTCCTTGATCATGTTGCATCATACTCCTCTCTTGATCCTTGAAAACTTCCTCCACACCAAACTCGAAACAACTCATTAGAGGGTTAGTGCACAATATAAATTGACATATTCAGAGGTGACACAATCATTCTTAACACTTCTGGACATTGCATAATGCTACTGGACATTAATGGATCAAAGAAATTCATCCAACATAGCGAAAGAGGCAATGCGAAATAAAAGGCAGAATCTGTCAAAACAGAACAGTTCGTATTGACGAATTTTAAAATGGCACCAGACTTGCTCAAATGAAAATGCTCAAATTGAATGAAAGTTGCGTACATATCTGAGGATCATGCACGTAAATTGGCTTAATTTTCTGAGCTACCTACAGGGAGGTGGACTCAGATTCGTGACAGCAAAGAAATCTGGAACTGTGCAGTAATCCAAATCTAGTACTTACTTTTCTATCAACGGCTTAACTTGGCACAACAAAACACAAAACTAAGATAAGGAGAGGTTGCTACAGTAGTAAACAACTTCCAAGACACAAAATAAAAACAAAGTACTGTAGGTAAAAACATGGGTTGTCTCCCATAAGCGCTTTTCTTTAACGCCTTTCAGCTAGGCGCAGAAAGTGTGTATCAAGTATTATCGAAGGGTGATGCATTCTCAGCGGGGTGTGGAGTTTTCTCAACCAGGCATAGTATATTGGATACATAAGTTTCAGCTTCTCCCTTTTCATTAGTCTTAGGCGTGCTACTCTCATCAAACAAATTTTCAGGAACTAGCCAAGCATAGTTATTTTCTAATGCATCATTCATAGCTAAGAGCTTACATGGTATTGGTGCTTTGATCTCCCCTCCATCATCAATATTATTAGTGTATCTTATTCTATCCATATCCATCCTTTCAAGGAGACTAACAAAATTAGTAGGAGAACCAAGCATATTAAATTTAGCAAACACCTTTCTAGCTTCTCTTGCTAGACCACCAAATTCTCTAAGAAGGGTTTCTAATACAAAATCTTTCTTTTCCCCCTCTTCCATATCACCAAGTGTGAAAAACATGTGTTGGATTATAGGATTAAGATTAACAAATTTAGTTTCCAACAGGCGAACTAAATGCGCAGCAGCAATTTCATAAGTAGGCGCAAGGTCTACCAAGTGTCTATCTTCAAAATTTTCAATAGTACTAACATGATTGAAAAATTCTTCTATATTATTTCTCCCAACTATAGACCCACGTCCTACCGGTATGTTTTTTGTGGTAAAATTAAAAGGAAACATGATGAATAAAGTAAATGCAAGTAAACTAATTTTTTTGTGTTTTTGATATAGCAAACAAGATAGCAAATAAAGTAAAACTAGCAACTAATTTTTTTTGTATTTTGATTTAGTGCAGCAAACAAAGTAGTAAATAAAACTAAGCAAGACAAAAACAAAGTAAAGAGATTGAGAAGTGGAGACTCCCCTTGCAGCGTGTCTTGATCTCCCCGGCAACGGCGCCAGAAATTTGCTTGATGCGTGTGGTTGGCACGTCCGTTGGGAACCCCAAGAGGAAGGTGTGATGCGCACAGCGGCAAGTTTCCCTCAGTAAGAAACCAAGGTTTAATCGGACCAGTAGGAGTCAAGAAGCACGTTGAAGGTTGATGGCGGCGAGATGTAGTGCGGCGCAACACCAGTGATTCCGGCGCCAACGTGGAACCTGCACAACACAACCAAAGTACTTTGCCCCAACGAAACAGTGAGGTTGTCAATCTCACCGGCTTGCTGTAACAAAGAGTTAACCGTATTGTGTGGAAGATGATTGTTTGCAGAAAACAGTAGAACAAGTATTGCAAGTAGATTGTATTTCAAGAAAGAGAATTGGACCGGGGTCCACAGTTCACTAGAGGTGTCTCTCCCATAAGACGAACAGCATGTTGAGTGAACAAATTCGAGTTGGGCAATTGACAAATAAAGAGAGCATGACCATGCACATACATATCATGATGAGTATAGTGAGATTTAATTGGGCATTACGACAAAGTACATAGACCGTCATCCAACTGCATCTATGCCTAAAAAGTCCACCTTCAGGTTATCATCCGAACCCCTTCCAGTATTAAGTTGCAAAGCAACAGACAATTGCATTAAGTATGGTGCGTAATGTAATCAACAACTACATCCTTAGACATAGCATCAATGTTTTATCCCTAGTGGCAACAGCACAACACAACCTTAGAACTTTCTCACATCGTCCTGTGTGTCAATGCAGGCATGAACCCACTATCGAGCATAAGTACTCCCTCTTGGAGTTACAAGCATCTACTTGGCCAGAGCATCTACTAGTAACGGAGAGCATGCAAGATCATAAACAACACATAGCATAACTTTGATAATCAACATAACAAGTATTCTCTATTCATCGGATCCCAACAAACGCAACATATAGAATTACAGATAGATGATCTTGATCATGTTAGGCAGCTCACAAGATCCGACAATGATAGCACAATGGGGAGAAGACAACCATCTAGCTACTGCTATGGACCCATAGTCCAGGGGTAGACTACTCACACATCACACCGGAGGCGACCATGGCGGCGTAGAGTCCTCCGGGAGATGATTCCCCTCTCCGGCAGGGTGCCGGAGGCGATCTCCTGGATCCCCCGAGATGGGATCGGCGGCGGCGGCGTCTCTGGAAGGTTTTCCGTATCGTGGCTCTCGGTACTGGGGGTTTCGTCACGGAGACTTTTTATAGGCGGAAGGGCAGGTCAAGAGGCGGCACGGGGGCCCCACACCACAGGGCCGCGTGGCCAAGGGGGGGGCCGCGCCGCCCTATGGTGTGGCCCCTCCGTGGCCCCTCTTCGTCTCTCCTTCGGACTTCTGGAAGCTTCGTGAGAAAATAGGCCCCTGGGCTTTGATTTCGTCCAATTCCGAGAATATTTCCTTACTAGGATTTCTGAAACCAAAAACAGCAGAAAACAACAACTGGCACTTCGGCATCTTGTTAATAGGTTAGTTCCAGAAAATGCACGAATATGACATAAAGTGTGCATAAAACATGTAGATAACATCAATAATGTGGCATGGAACATAAGAAATTATCGATACGTCGGAGACGTATCATGGGGTTTTCGCGACGAAGGCTTTAAGTAGGCAGAAGGGTAGGTTCAGGGGCGACGCGAGGGGCCCACACGCCAGGGCGGCGTGGGCCCAGCCCTAGCCGCGCGGCCCTGGTGTGGCGGCGCCTCGTCACCCCACTTCGTAATCCTTTCGGTCTTCTGGAAACTTCGTGGAAAAATAAGACCTTGGGAGTTGATTTCGTCCAATTCCGAGAATATTTCCTTTGTAGGATTTCTGAAACCAAAAACAGCAGAAAACAACAACTGACTCTTCGGCATCTTGTCAATAGGTTAGCGCCGGAAAATGCATAATAATGACATAAAGTGTGTATAAAACATGTGAGTATCATCAATAAAGTAGCATGGAACATAAGAAATTATAGATACGTTTGAGACGTATCAACAGGCACAGAGCATGTCCTCGAGAATCTGATTGAGTCTTTCGACTTGCCCACTCGTTTGCGGATGGTAAGCTGTGCTGAAGAGCAGATTAGTTCCCATAGCTTTCTGAAAGCTAGCCCAAAACCTGGAAGTGAAGATACTTCCACGATCAGAGCTTATTTCCAAGGGAACACCATGAAGAGAAACAATCTTTGAAGTGTAGAGCTCAGCCAACTGACTAGCAGATATTGTCTCTTTGACAGGGAGGAAGTGAGCAACCTTGGAAAGACGGTCGATCACCACGAAGATAGCATCATTGCCTTTGCGAGACTTTGGAAAACCAGTTACAAAGTCCATCTCAATCTTATCCCATTTCCACTCAGGAATCTTCAAGGGTTGGAGGACACCGGCAGGTCTCTGATGTTCTGCTTTGACACGGCGACAAACATCACGCTCTGAGACATAGCGAGCAATTTCACTTTGCATCCTAGTCCACCAATAGGTAGACTTGCTATCGAGGTACATCTTTGTGCTGCCCGGATGGATAGAAAGAGGAGTGTCATGAGCTTCTTTGAGAATGAGGCTTCTCAGGTTTGAATCCTTTGGAACAACGATTCGACCTTGGAAGAAGAGAGTTCCTTTGTCGTCGATAGAGAAAGACTTGTACTTGGGCTTGTGCGTGTTCTATTTGATGTTTTTGATACAACCATCTCTTAATTGTCTGGTTTGTATCTTATCTTCGAGAGTTCGCGTGATCACCAAGTTTGCAAGGTAGCCTTGGGGAACAAGCTCAAGATTCAATTTCCTGAATTCTTCATAAAGAGCAGGTTGAATTTCTTGAATCATGAGGTTATTGCAATAGGATTTGCGACTAAGGGCGTCAGCCATGACATTAGCTTTGCCCGAAGTGTAGTTGATAGACAAATCAAAGTCCTTGATGGTTTCCATCCATCTCGTTTGACGAAGGTTCAAGTTGGGTTGGGTGAAGATGTATTTGAGGCTCTTGTGATCGGTGAAGATCTCACATTTGTTGCCCAACAAGTATTGGCGCCATGTTATTAAAGCATGTAACACGGCTGCAAGCTCAAGATCATGTGTGGGATAGTTGAGTTCATGCTTTTTCAACTGACGAGAAGCATATGCCACGACTTGACGTTCTTGCATGAGGACAACACCTAGTCCATGAAGAGAGGCATCACAGAATATCTGGAAAGGTTTAGAAGTATCTGGAAGAACAAGGACATGTGTGGAAGTGAGCTTCTGCTTGAGGAGGTCAAAGCTTTCTTGACATTGAGGAGACCAAAGGAACTTCTTGTCTTTCTTGAGGAGATCGGTAAGAGGCTTGGTGATCTTGGAGAAATTCTCAACAAAGCGGCGGCAGTAACTTGCCAAACCGAGGAAACTTCTCACTTGCTTGACATTCTTCGGAGGAAGCCATTCAACGATTGCCTTGACGGTTTCAGGATTGACAGCAATGCCTTTTCCCGAAATGACATGACCAAGATAGACTACTTGAGGAAGCCAAAATTCACATTTAGAGAACTTGGCATAGAGGCGATGTTCACGCAGCTTCAGGAGAATGAGGCGAAGATGCTCTTCATGCTCCTCATTGGACTTGGAGTAGACAAGGATATCATCGAGATAGACTACCACAAACTTGTCGAGGTACTCCATGAAAATGTAGTTCATCAACCGAGAGAAAGTGGCAGGAGCATTAGTGAGGCCAAAGGACATGACGGTGTATTCATAGAGGCCATAACGAGTTTTGAAGGCTGTATTGGGTACATCCTCCTTGCGGATTTTGATTTGGTGATAACCACTTCTCAAATCCGTCTTAGAGAACACAGTTGCACCCGCAAGCTGATCAAAGAGCTCATTGATGCGAGGAAGAGGATATGTATTCTTGATCGCTTTCTCATTGAGAGGGCGGTAGTCAACCACCAATCGATCAGTTTTATCCCTTTTCTTCACAAAGATGGTAGGACATCCCCATGGAGAAGTGCTTGGCTGAATGAAACCAAGTTTTTGCAACTCGTCAAGCTGCTTCTTGAGTTCAGCCAACTCATTTGGACCCATCTTGTATGGCCTCTTTGAGATAGGAGCTGTTCCAGGCTCTAGTTCAATGACGAACTCAACAGCCCTGTCAGGTGGCATACCTGGAAGTTCTTCAGGAAAGACGTCAGGAAAGTCGCAAACCACCGGTATAGACTCAAGCTCCGGAAGAGAGCTAGGATTCAAAGCGAAGAGCTGAACAGAAGGTGTCTCAGAAGGTGAATAGACTATGTGGCCTGTCGAAGTAGGAAGGGAAACTAAATGCTTGGCACAATCAATTACAGCTTTGTTGGCCTTCAACCAATCCATGCCGAGAATGACATCAATGTCTGAATTGCCGAGAGCTACGAGTGAAGCAAGAAACATACAACTTCCGATGAGAATTTGATTCCCATGGCTTATCTTGGAAACTGTCATCTGCGCTCCCGGGGAGTTCACCATGAGTTTATTGGGCAAAGGAACCAAAGGCAACCCATGAGATAGAGAAAACTTTTGAGAGACAAAGGAAAGTGCTGCTCCGGTATCAAACAGAACTTTTGCTCGGATCGAGTTCACAGGAAGAACATGTTGTCGTCAGAAACCCACCGACGGGCAGCGACGGGCAACACCGTAGAGCCGGGAACAACCTAGAGCTGCGGCTGGCTGAGGTCCCTCCGAGCGACGGCCCGCAAAGCCTTCTGGTCACACGTCCGATGCTGATGCAAGGGCGTGCCACCTGACCTATACCTGGTCAGGAAGGTGATGGAGATGCCTCGCTTAGTTTCCTGCATGGCATACACGTAAACATTAAATACGAGCCTCGATCGGCTCTCAGGTTATCCTGTGAATCGGCTCAAGGAGCCGATCCACCCATGATTCGTACGGGGTGCACGAATATATGGTGGTCCTGCTTGATCAAGATAAAGCTAATTAGATCTACGACGATTTAGGGTTTTCACCGCATAATCGGATCATCCTACTCCAGGTTGGGCCTCGCGGCCACGCACGGTGATCGTAAGCCGATCCTAAACAAGGCCTAAAAACCAACACGAAGTTGATCCCCGGAACATCCTGTTTAGGACTAGCGAACGACACCCTACGTGCCGCTGGATCCTCCCCCCCTTTGTAAGGCCTAACTATTGCAGATATTAAACTAATCCTTGTAGAACAAGGAGCAATCGTAACGGATCAGATCTACTAAATAACGATCAAGCGGGGTGCCACCCCCACACCTAAGATAGGTGTGAGGGCGGCTAGACATGCAAGGGTTGCACTACGATAGCATGTTACGCGAAGAACTATGCTAACCCTAACATATCTATGATAACTACGTTGCTCGCCATCAACAAGGCTTCAGTACGAGCAACGCATGAACAACGTGGAGCTTGTGCTGCCTAGATCGCAAGATGCGATCTAGGCAGCATGTCGCTTACCGATAGAAACCCTCGAGACGAAGGAGTTGGCGATGCGCCGAGATTGATTTGTTTGGTTGAACGTTTGTTGTTGTTTTTTCCATAAACCCTAGATACATATTTATAGTCCAGCGGACTTTCTAATTTAGGCGTGCACCTAACCGTGCACGGGTAAAACTCTATCTAAGATACGATCTACTATATTACAGATATAAGGGCAATCTAGCCCAACTTTGCATATAAGGCCGATCTACGTATTTTCTCCGTATATAATCTCCAAGCCCATCTTGATCGTGGCCCACCTCTGACTTGGTCAAATTCTGGTGATAACACATGCCCCCCTGGTTTTGGAATTATCAATTCCAAAATCACTCCGTTTTTTCTTCGTCGGGTCATGTCATGGCAGAGCAGAACCATCGCAGCATTCTTCATCATGATGCCCTGTCTTCTCAACTATTCCGCGTGATTTGACCGTTGTCTTTGGGCACCGCCTCCTCGGAAACTGCTGTGGCATTGAATTTTTTCACCATAGCCCCTTTATTTAACCGCTCTGAGCAGTTTGCCACTCCATCATCCTGCTCTGTTCTGGCCATCGGCACCCAAAAAACCCCCAATCTCCCATAGCCATGTCTTCCTCTTCCTCCTCTTCCTCGTCGGTCTTTTATGACTCCTCCCCCTCCCGCGAGCCGACGCCAGAGTGGGGCTCGTTGGCGGCGCACGACATTCTCGCCCCGACGACGTGGGACAAGGAGGAACACGATTCCTCCATCTGGTCTGAGGATGACGAATCCCTGACCGACGGTGAGGGCGACCTTCAATTCCTCGTCGAAGGGGAAGAGGAGACGGAGAGCGAAGACGACCGCTTCTCCTGGGATGATTTCACCTCTTCCGAGGAAGAGGCGGAGGAAGACGAGGATGACGACGACTCCCTTGAAGGCTACCCACCAGCGAAGCGCCTCCGCACCTGGTGGGATGACGACAGCGAGGACGACGACGAAGAAGATGAGGCTCCCGCAGAAGGCTACGGAAGCTCCGATGAGGAGCCTCTCAGCAGCTGCGCCGGAGGCAGCGACGATGAGGGCAGCAACGGCCCCTAGATTAGGGACCAGTAGTAGTAGCTGGCTTTTGCCCTCTTCTCCCTTGAGCAATCGGCTTTTTCCTTGTAAGGAATCCCCCTATTAATGAAGAAAAATCCCTTAATTAATTTCTTTTCCTTGTTAACCTTGCCGATTATCGAATGGCGCTGTCGTACAGGGAGCCGATAGCAGAACATCGGCTCATATTGCTATCCGAGGCCAAGCTGTTACCTAAACACCTCAACAGGCCTAATTCTCGTCCAAACCATCAAATTGAATCCCTCAGCAACCATTAGGAGATTCGTCTCTCATATCATGATTTCTGGCTTGAACCGATTCCATTAACTTGTTAATCTGATCTTATTCCTCTAGAATCGATATCGGTATATCGGCTCTGTTTTCTCAAGTCGATGCCCGTGCATCGGCTGCAATTGCATCTTGTTATCTCCATACGTTTTCTCAAGTCGATGTCTGCGCATCGGCTGTGATTTTTTCTTGGCCGATTCTTAAATCGGCCCCCACATCTTACTGCCCATCGTCCCACATGCTTGGGAAATATTTCTTGAGGTGTTGACCATTGACAGCCACCGGGAACTTTTCACCGCTCAACTCTTCCAGCATGTATGCATTACCCTTCAAGGCCTGGACAACTTTGTACGGACCGTGCCAATTAGGAGACCATTTGCCATATGCCTTGTCCCTGGTTCCTAATGGCAACACAGCTTCCCATACTAGATCACCAACTTGGAACTCCTTTGGCCTAACCTTTTTATTGTAAGCACAAGCCACCCTGGCTTTGTTTTCCTTAATCTTCTCCAACGACCAAAGCCTAAGTTCTGTTGTGTCCTCAATGGTGTCGCTCATCAAAGCTGCATATTCTTCAGCTGTCAAATCATTCTGAAACGTGACACGTCTTGATCCAGCCGTAATTTCCCAAGGCAATACGGCTTCCTGTCCATAGACGAGCTGGTATGGCGAAGTCTTTATAGCTCCATGGCATGACATGCGGTAGGCCCATAATGCTTCTGACAACTTCTCATGCCAATCCCTAGGGTTCTCGTCAATTTTCCTCTTGATCAGTTTGATCAGACTCTGATTGGACGCCTCAGCCTGCCCATTAGCTTGAGCGTAGTACGGGGATGATCGGATCAGTTTAATCCCCATGTCATCGCAGAACTTCCTAAATTCCTTAGAAATAAAGACCGAACCTCCATCGGTCGTGATAGTTTGGGGAATCCCGAACCTATGAATGACGTGTTCTTTCACAAACTTGATCACATCTTCTGATTTAACCTTTTTCATAGGGACGGCTTCCACCCACTTGGTGAAGTAATCTGTGATAACCAAAATCCATTCATGTTTTTTGCTCGACGCCGGATGGATTTTGCCGATCATATCCATGCCCCACCCCCGAAACGGCCAAGGCTTGATGATGGGGTTCATCGCTGATGCTGGTACCACCTGAATCTTCCCGAACATCTGACACGCTTGGCACCCCTTGTAATAATTGAAGCAGTCTTCAAGCATGGTGGGCCAATAAAACCCTGATCGCCTGATTAACCACTTCATCTTATGAGCCGATTGATGAGTTCCACAGGTGCCTTCATGCACCTCATGTAAGAGCCGATTAGACTCAGTTGGCCCCAGGCACTTAAGTAGTAACCCTTCCAACGTCCTGTAGAACATATCGTCTCCTATGAGGACATACTTCATGGCTTTGTACCTTATCCGTTTAGGTGCCCCCCGAGCCGAATCTTTTAAATAGTTGAAGATTTCGGCTCTCCAATCATCCTGTTCTAGGAATTGTACCTGAACCTCTGATCCGTCAGATATATCCATATAGCCTGACGCCATTTGTGCGAGATTGTTGGCGTCGGTATTTTGGGATCTTGGGACCCAATTAAAGTTGATGTACCGAAACTGTGTCATCAACTCACGGCATTCCACCCAATATGGGAAAAGCGATTCACTTTCGCACTTATACTCCTCCGTGAGCTGGTTAATCACCAACTTTGAGTCTCCAAAAAGCTCTACTGCTTCAGCTCCGGCTTCCAGTAGCAACTCCATTCCCTTACGTATTGCCTCATATTCTGCTACGTTGTTGGTGCAAGGGGTAGATAATCTTATGGAGAAGGAGTATTCTGCCCCCCGAGGCGACACGAGCAGAATGCCGATTCCACAACCATCGTCACAAACCGATCCATCGAAGAACATAGCCCATGCACGTATAGGTAGTGCTGCTATATTGGTGCTGATCTGTTCAGCGATAAGATCGGCCAGCGCTTGTCCCTTGACTGCTTTCGCAGGCTGATACCGGAGATCGAATTCTAACAACGCAAACATCCACTTACCAAGTCGGCCTTTCAAAACAGGGGCCGACAACATGTGCTTGACAACGTCTGATTTGCATATGACGATGATCTCTGCCGTCAAAAGGATGTGATGAAGCTTGGTGCAGGTAAAGAACAGGCAGAGGCAAAGTTTCTCGACCTCAGGATATCTTGTCTCCGCGTCCAGCATCCTTCTGCTGAGGTAGAAAACGACTTTCTCAACGCCATCGTAGAGTTGCACCACCACCGAAGCGATGGACATGTCAGCTACTGACAGGTAGATGTAGAACGACCTGTCTTGCTGGGGCGGAACTAGCACAGGCGGTAAAAGTAAAGTTTTGAGAGGTGTTTGTTGTTGTCAACGAATGGTAGCGGGTACTCTAACTACCTCATCAACCAGACTTTCAAGAGCGGCTCCCATGAAGGACGTTATCTCTACCAGCAAGGTAGATCATCCCTCTTCTCTTTTGTTTACACATGTACTTTAGTTTAGTTTTTTTTTATGGATGACACTCCTCCCAACCTTTTGCTTACACAAGCCATGGCTAACCGAATCCTCGGGTGCCTTCCAACAATCACATACCATGGAGGAGTGTCTATTTGCAAAATTAAGTTGCTTACTGATGAATTAGAGCAAAACATGTGAAGAGAATTATTAATGCAAGTTAATTAATCGGGGCTGGGCACCCCATTGCCAGCTCTTTTTGCAAGGTTATTGGATAAGCGGATATGCCACTAGTCCATTGGTGAAAGTCTGTCCGAAGTAAATGACAAGATCGAAAGATAAAACACCACATACTTCCTCATGAGCTATAAAACATTGACACAAATAAGAGATAATAGCTTTTGAATTGTTTAAAGGTAGCACATGAAGTATTTGCTTGGAATGGCAGAGAAATACCATGTAGTAGGTAGGTATGGTGGACACAAATGGCATAGTTTTTGGCTCAAGGATTTGGATGCACGAGAAGAATTCCTCTCAATACAAGGCTAGGCTAGCAAGGTTGTTTGAAGCAAACTCAAGTATAAAACGGTGCAGCAAGACTCACATATGAACATATTGTAAACATTATAAGACTTTACATCGTCTTCCTTGTTGTTCAACACCTTAACCAGAAAATATCTAGACTCAGAGAAACTAATCATGCAAACCAAATTTTAACAAGCTCTATGTAGTTCTTCATTAATAGGTGCAAAGTACATGATGCAAGAGCTTAAACATGATCTATATGAGCACAACAATTGCCAAGTATCAAATTATTCAAGACATTATACCAATTACCACATGCAGCATTTTCTGTTTCCAACCATATAGCAATTAACGAAGCGGTTTTCAACTCCGCCATGAACATTAAGATAAAGCTAAGAACACATGTGTTCGTATGCAACAGTGGAGCGTGTCTCTCTCCCACACAAGCATGAATTTATTCAAACAAAAACAAAAAACAAACAGACGCTCCAAGTAAAGTACATAAGATGTGACCGAATAAAAATATAGTTTCAAGAGAAGAAACCTGATAAGTTGTCGATGAAGAAGGGGATGCCTTGGGCATCCCCAAGCTTAGATGCTTGGGTATTCTTAAAATATGCAGGGATGAACCATGGGGGCATCCCCAAGCTTAGACTCTTCACTCTTCTTGATCATAATATATCATCCTCCTCTCTTGACCCTTGAAAACTTCCTCCACACCAAACTCGAAACAAACTCATTAGAGGGTTAGTGCATAATCAAAAATTCACATGTTCAGAGGTGACACAATCATTCTTAACACTTCTGGACATTGCTCAAAGCTACTAGAAGGTAATGGAACAAAGAAATCCATCCAACACAGCGAAAGAGGCAATGCGAAATAAAAGGCAGAATCTGTCAAAACAGAACAGTTCGTAAAGACGAATTTTAAAGTGGCACCAGACTTGCTAAGATGAAAATGCTCAAATTGAATGAAAGTTGCGTACATATCTGAGGATCACGCACGTAAATTGGCAGATTTTTCTGAGTTACCTACAGAGATTTCTGCCCAGATTCGTGACAGACAGAAATCTGTTTCTGCGCAGTAATCCAAATCTAGTATGAACCTTGCTATCAAAGACTTTACTTGGCACAACAATGCAATAAAATAAAGATAAGGAGAGGTTGCTACAGTAGTAACAACTTCCAAGATACAAATATAAAACAAAGTTACTGTAGCAAAATAAACACATGGGTTATCTCCCAAGAAGTTCTTTCTTTATAGCCATTAAGATGGGCTCAGCAATTTTAATGATGTACTTGCAAGAAATAGTATTTGAAGAAAAAAAAAGAGCATCAAGAGGCAAATTCAAAACAAATTTAAGCCTAGCATGCTTCCTATGCATAGGAATCTTGTACACAAATGAATTCATGAAGAACAAAGTGACAAGCATAAGAGGATAAAACACGAGTAACTTCAAAATTCTCAACATAAAGAGGGGAAACTTAATATTATTAAGATGCATATAACCATGTTTCCCTCTCTCATAATAACTTTCAGTAGCATCATTGATTAAATCCACAATATATCCATCACTTAAAACATTCTTATCATGGTTCATGTGCATAAAAGTATCATTATTTTTGGCATAAGAAAAACTCTTCTCATTAATAGTAATTGGAGTAGGATCATTATCAAGAATTTGAACATGGTAAACAAGTTGCATACTAAGGGAATGGTTTTTGGCAATCCAATCATAACTATGACAAGTTTCATAAGGATAGTTATAACCTATATCATAGCATTCTTTATAATAATCATCAAAGATTGGAGGCACAGTGTCATCATAAGAAATAAAATAGTTATCTTTCACAGTATGTTCATCTGTGACCATACCATCATTGTTACTAGAAGGAGATGTATCAAACATATAATGATCAGTAGCAAAAGGATTTTCAAACACCTCATCCCCAAGCTTAGAGCTTTCTATATCATTATGGGAGGAAGCATGGATAGTACTGATACTATGGCAATTATTAACATTATCATTTTCAGAATTAGTTTCCCAGAGATTTGCAATATCAAAAGTAGTGTGCTCTTTAAAATCATGGTCACTAATGTAGGTAAAGGGCATAGGAAGATCATTGTACTCAGATTCATTATCATAATAATCATCAGGAGCAACATACTTGCGGTTACCTATCGTTATCTCATACACGCGGGGATATGCCGTTACCTCTTTCTTTTTATTCCCCCTCTTCTTCTTCTTCTTCTTCTTCGTTTCCTTCTTCTTCTTCTTTTCCTTCTTCTCGTTCCCTTCTTCAGGAGGGAGAGGCTTGAAGGGAGGCTTCTCCACATAACCTGATTTATTTCCAGGAACAATAGAAGAAACTTGGGAGGATTCCTCCTTTTCATTAATAAGTTCAAAACACACAGCGGTCCTATCATATTTTGGCAAGGTGCCATCTTCTAAAATGTTTTGTATGTAAGTATTTGTATGGCAATTATCAATGCAATAAGAAAAACACCCATGCAGGACATCATCAATATCAAGATCACTCATATGTAACAAAGAGATTTTTCTTGATAACTCTTCACACCACAAAAATAAAGTAAGTTCATCATGCTGATTAGGAGTAATTTCATCATCACAATACAAATTTGCAGCACTCATGGGGTTCGAATTATCATTGGAGGAGCATTGAAAATTAAAATGACCCGCTCTATGGCAAAGTTCACAAATAAAAGGATAGAGGGCACAAACGTTTTTACCAAGATCATCTAGAGCCCTAGACCACTTTCTAGTTTTTTCATTCATATGGTGGATACAATATTCATCTTCGATTTGATTAATTCCACAGGGTCTATGCATTCCACAAAAATTAACATGCTTATAAGAAATAGCATTCTCAAAAGTTTGAGCATGTTTACTGCAATCATTAACAACAATTTCATTTTCCATGCAAGTGTCTTTGAAAGGTTCATGATACTTATCAAAATTCTTCCTAGGCAATTCAAAATGAGAGGCAAAAGCTTTATAAAGATTTGCAACAACTTGAGAGTCAAGACCATAAGTAGCACTCATATTTCTAATTTTATCAGTATCCATAAAAGTTTCAATGCATTCATAATCATAATTTATACCTGACTCTTTACCTTTGTTGTTCTCCCATCCTTTAGTATTCTCCTAAATCCGATCAAGAAGGTCCCTTTTAAACTCTTCTTCATTGCGTGTAAATGATCCAGAACAAGTAGTATCCAGCAAGGTTTTATCCTGAAAAGAAAGTCTTGCATAGAAATTATCAATGATGATATTACCAGGAAGCTCATGAATGGGGCATTTGAGCATTAAAGACTTCAATCTTCCCCATGCTTGGGCAATACTCTCTCCATCATGAGGCCAGAAATTATATATGCGGTTCCGGTCTTTGTGAATTTCACTTCGAGGATAGAATTTAGAGTAAAATAGAGGCACAATATCCTTCCAATCAAGAGAATCCCCATTCTTCAGCAATTTATACCAATGCGCCGCTTTACCAGACAGCGATATAGAGAATAGTTTCTTCCTAACTTCATCCATAGAGATACCTGCACACTTGAATAACCCGCATAATTCATGCAAAAACAGTAAATGATCTCCAGGATGGACAGTTCCATCCCCTTCATAGCGGTTATCCATAACATGTTCAATAATTTTCATAGGTATTTTATATGAAATACTTTCAGCAGGTGGATTTAAAATATCAGAAGCATCATTAGAGTTATCGCATATGGGAGATAAAGCATTATCAGAGCAAAATATTTCTTCCAAAGCTGAGGAGCAAAAAGGATTATTTTTATATAAACTAGCTTCCCCAAGCTTAGACTTTTCCATAGCATTGGCAGTAATTGCATTCATACTAATAACATTGCTACTATCATGAAGATAAGGTTCCATAGGTTTTTTAATTTTCGCATCAAACAATTCATATCTTAACTCAGGAAATAGATTAAAAAGCTCATTGTTGTTTTCCATTATGCCTAACTAGTGAAAAATAAAAACAAGAAACAAAAAGATCCAATTGCAGGATCTAAAGGAAATAGCTTCGAGCACTCACACACCGGCAACAGTGCTAGGAAATAGCTTAGTAGTCGGAGGATGTGAATACCTTTTACCTTACCTCCCCGGCAACGGCGCCAGAAAATAGCTTCATGTCTACGCACGCTTCTATTCCTGTAGACAGTGTTGGGCCTCCAAGAGCAGAGGTTTGTAGAACAGCAGCAAGTTTCCCTTAAGTGGATCACCCAAGGTTTATCGAACTCAGGGAGGAAGAGGTCAAAGATATCCCTCTCAAGCAACCCTGCAATCACGATACAAGAAGTCTCTTGTGTCCCCAACACACCTAATACACTTGTCAGATGTATAGGTGCACTAGTTCGGCGAAGAGATAGTGAAATACAAGTAATATGGATGAATATGAGTGGTAATAGCAATCTGAAATAAAGATGGCAGCGAGTAAACATGCAACAGAACAGTAAATAAACGGGGTTTGCAGTATTGGAAACAAGGCCTAGGGATCCTACTTTCACTAGTGGACACTCTCAACATTGATCACATAATAAATAAATAACTTCTCCTCACTTGTGCTACACATACTCTTGTTTGATAACAAACACCATTCATTGTGTAGGGCTACAAGAGCTCCCTCAAGCCGGAGTTAACAAGCGCCACAACATTCGGTGTTCATATTTAAGTAACCTTTAGAGCATAATAGATCTTTGCAATTTAGACCGAGAACTAACATAGCATACACACCGTCACCTTTACACTATGAAGGGGGAATAAATCACATCAATACTATCATAGTAATAATTAACTCCATAACCTACAAGAGATTATGATCATAACCTACACCAAGTACTACACGATGCACACACTGTCACCATTACACCGTGAAGGAGGAATAGAATACTTTAATAACATCACAAGAGTAGCACATAGACTAATAGTGATACAATGCTCATCATATAGATCTCAATTATGCAAGGCAATTCATGAGATCATTGTATTGGGGTACATGAGAGAGAGATTAACCACATAGCTACCGGTAGAGCCCTCAGCCCCGGGGGAGAACTACTCCCTCCTCATCATGGGAGACAGCGATGGCGATGGAGATGGCGGTGGTGTCGATGGAGATGACTCCGGGGGCAATTCCCCGTCCCGGCAGGGTGCCGGAACAGAGACTTCTGTCCCCCGAATTGGAGTTTCGCGATGGTGGCAGCGTCCCTGGAGTCTTTCTGGAGTTTCGTCAATCGGTATCGCGTTTTTAGGTCGAAAGGGCTTATATAGGCGAAGAGGCGGCGCAGGAGGGGCACCAGGGCGCCCTCCCCATAGGCCGGCGCGGCCAGGGGCCTGCCCGCGCGGCCCTATGGTGTGGGGGCCCCAGGCCTCCCCTCCGACTCTCCTTCGGTGTCCTGGTCCGTCTCGGTGAATTATGATGTTTGGTCTTCGTTTCGTCGAATTCCGAGAATATTGCCCGAACAGCCTTTCTGGAACCAAAAACAGCAGAAAACAGGAACTGGCACTTCGGCATCTTGTTAATAGGTTAGTTCCGGAAAATGCATAATAATGACATATAATGTGTATAAAACATGTGAGTATCATCATAAAAGTAGCATGGAACATAAGAAATTATAGATACGTTTGAGACGTATCAGAGGGCTTGCTCCAGCGTTAAAATCCATGGTCTGGCTTTAATTGGTTGTGCCTAGCAATAGCCTTATCGAAGACATTGTTTTGTGATCACGGACTCCGATTATGTATTGGCAGTGGTTTGTGTTGCAGCTACAAGATTTTGATCACCGTAACACGATCTCTTTTTTTATTTCCCCATTTTTGTAGTATGGTTGTGTGCATCTCTAATGTATTGAGGAAATTTCATTGCTGCAGAGGTTGAGGTTGAGTGTAATTGGTATCTTCACGAGATTAGGAAATTCTCTTCATAAAAAAATTAACCAAGTGCTCACATATGCATTTTCAACCACGGGAGAATATCTAGTAATACAATCTCAAAATTCAAATTTTCATGTGTAAAAAAATTCGAAACAAAATTGTGGTTGTTCATAAGATGTGTGTTCTTACCCCAGTATTTTTGGTGGAGAGATATTTTCAAACTTACCCCAGTATTCAGAGGCATAGCTTCTTGTCAGGTGGGTGATGGCACAACTGTTTTGTTTTGGAAAGACATTTGGATGGGACACATTGCTTCTGACCAATACCCTAGGGCCTTTTGTTTTGCCCTTGATTATTCGCACACGAACACGTCGCCGTGTACCCTCGACGCCGAGTGCGATGCGCGACAACACGCGCCGAGGGAGGCTCGCCGGAAGCGCGGTACGCAAGACAGTCCAGCGAGCGCTTTTGAGACCCGAAACCCCGCTCGCACGGGAGGGACCCCGTCAGGGCTTGCGGCGGCTATGGGCTGCCCTAGGTCGGCCTGACCACCCGTAGGACCTCGTGGATTCGCAGCCTCCAATCCTGAAGAACAACGAAAAACGAGAAGAAAGATAGAAGGGAAGAGAGATAAAAGTAGATGAACACGAAAAAGTAGTAGCTTGGTTTGTTCGATTGGTGTTGTTTCAATCAGCCTGTACCCCTCAAGTATATAAGGAGCTACTGGACTTTCCGTGCAAGAAATAGGGTTGGATTCACGTCCAAAACCCTAAACTAGGTCCAATTCGGATGGTTTGAACCGAACTTTCCAAAACTGTTCGGTTTAAAACTAGCAGTACCTTGCGGGACAACTTTGAGGCCGTAAACGACCTCAAATCAAAATCTGGTAAACAACAAAGTTGTTCGTCTTGAAAAAAACGAAGAACTTTCATGTAGAACACTTTTCCATCTGAGTTAATATTGACTTTTAAAATCGGCCGAACGTGAAAATGTTTGTGCAGTTCGCAGATGCACGTTTGATTTCTTTACGCTCCCGACCAGAGACCGGAACCTTCCATGTCTGATAAAGTGCATTCGTTCCAGAGGTTGCATACTATCTCGGATCGCGATGATCCAAAAATCAAAGTTGTTTATTTCGACGAGACGCAGAACTTTCGTTTCTATCACTTCTTCATTTGAGGTCATCTTAAATAAGCACTAATGTAAGCCTTCATATCTTGATCCTCGAGGTTACCTCTGACTGTTAGCATAATCGGCTATTAAGCCGGATCATAGCAAAACTTGACATGGTGGACATGATGTATTCTCAATGAGCAATAAAAACTCGCCGATTGAATCTTTCCAATTGCGCCTTATCTATTTTCATTTGTCACAGCGGGATTCTATCCTTGATTAGCTATCGGTCCAAAACGAGTGTCAACACATGCCCCCTGTTTTCTGGCAGAGCTTGCGTGCCAGAAAATAACTTGCTCCATATTTTGCTCAGGATGATGTAAACACTCCATCGGCCATTGGTTCTCAGTACGATAATTCTATATCGGCCATTTATGTTCAGGTTGGTTGCCACCTTGGTAGAACTTCTTCAAGTAATCACCTTTGAGAACAACCACTTCATCTTGACGATTGATGGATGTCACAAATACGTTCATGTACATCTTCCATAGCGACTCTTGCTTGATCTTCATCCAAGCACTTCAAAACAATACCGTCAACTATTCGGTGATGATGAGGACATCCCTACTACACCACTACCTCCGTCATTGATAAATGAAGATGAACCTGCTGTGAAGCTCAAGTCCAATGAAGTTCGGATTGGACCAATTACAAGGGCTCGTGCGAAGCTACTTAAACAACAGGTGAACTTGTTTCTAAACGATACTTTGATTGATGAGAACTTTATACTGCCTAAGTCCTATTACTTATGTATCATCAGGTATCAAGAGGAGACGAGCATCGCACGAGGAGAGGAGCAGCTGGACATGAAGACGGACGTCAAGATGGACGTGAAGCTGGACATGGAGCTGGACATGAAGATATCTCATGGACGCGCGAGGGAGGAGCGGGAGGCATGCGCGAGAGGAGAAGTCGACGTCCAGGCCGGTCCAGCGCCCAGTTAGACCGGCCTCCAGACCGGCCAGCCCGGTCCCTGGCCCGGTTGACCGGGCGGCAACCGGAACGGATTTATCGTACCGGGGCCAAACCGGATTTTTGCGAACTTCCCGGTTTGCCGCCCGGTTGACCGGATCCCACGCCGGCCTGCCCGGTCCCTGGCCCGGTTGACCGGATTCCAGACCGGACTTGTCCGAGTCTGTCTCGACCAGATCTTTTCTGGGTCGGTTTTACTTGTATTTTTCGACCAGAACTCGTCCCGGACGCCTATATAAGTGCCTTGGACGACCCCCTAGCTGCTTTAGACCACGTTTAAGATAAACCCTAGTTCTTAGTTGTTTGCTCTGCAAAACTATTGAATTCCCTACACCATATTGCTTGATATTGTGTAGATCCTGAAAAAGTCTTGTGTGATCTGCTGTTCCATTGGGAATTAGACAGTTGCAACTTACCGCTTCGTGGTCGGCGGCTACGTGCGCAAGTGTGTGGAGTTGCGAATATCTTGCAGGGTTGAGAGCTGTTGCATTGGCGACAAGGACCAATCGAGAGATCTCGTTGCGTCATACAAGTTATCATCCACTACATCGTCGTGTTTCTCCGCTGCCATCACCCCGTGATCATCATCACCACCGTTGCTTACTGAGAAGATCGGGCCACCCCTTATCAACTTGGTATCAGATTTCCAGCTTTCCTCGGTAAGCCATCCACAATCCACCCCATAGTTGAGTTGTGAGTGTTTTCCTATCCAGAAAAAGCCAAAAATATTAGGGTTAGGGTTTGCCATAGCCTTAGATTGCACTAATTTCGAGTTTTGGTTGCTTTTCGTAGTTGTTTTTGCGTATCTTTATCTTTCATCCAGTATTGTTAGGGTTTGAGTCTCTATTATCATCTAGTTTCAGTTTTTGTTACTCTGAGTCCACATAGCGTTCAGTATGCTTGTTCCCATAGACACAGCCTCTCGATATAAAGTGACTAGGAACTTCCCCAGAAGAGACTAGTTTTACCGCTCGACAGGCTGCTCATTAGGGTTTTGGTGCTTTGCATATCTTGTTGGCCATGTTATCAAGGAGTTGTGTCATAAAAATCAAAAAAAAGAGAAAATTGAAAAGAAGCAAAAAAAGCTACATAGCTGCGTGTGTTATACAAAAAGAAAAATCCCAAAAGAAAAGTGAAGTGCTAGTTGAATAAATTGAAGGCCTAAGTTTACTTTACTGCACCCGTAGTTGAGCAATCTTGTGCCTGTCTCGTTGAGCTTTGCTAGCGTCTCTCCCGTGCATTGCAACCTTTCCTACATATAGTTGCATTGCCCCATTATATCGCCTTGTGTGAGTATCATTGGTTATCTACGGTCAGCGCTAGAGCTTGTTATTGGTGCAAATAGGTAGCCTACCTACAGCCCCACATATATCCTGCTTTGTCGTGTGATTTGTTCTTATACCCTTGATATTCGCTTCGCTACATCCGTGCACTAGTTGTTACTACAAGTGGTAAGCAACACTAATTTACTTTGGAACGGTAAGATCTCCTTTTCTTATCAGTTTTGAGTGAGTTGTGAGAGTACCACCATATCTTTTTGATTTAGTGCACTAACCTACTAACCATGTCTGCTAGTGATGAGAAAATTGTTAACCAGGAGAACAAGAACTCCGCGGATTTGATGACATGGAGGGAGTATGAGGCTCTTCGTAATGAGATGCGACGTGAATTCCGCGCTCAGGATGATGAGCTTAAAGGGATGGTCCAAGAGATCTCCCAGAAGCTGGATGCTACAAGTGCGACCATCACAAGGATGCAAGATCAAACGACGGATATACAACGCAGTCTTACTGACTTGCGCTTACTTGACCGCACGACAACAACAAGACGATGATGAAGATCCTGAGCTTCACGATGACGCACACAATGCTCGTGGTGCGCCTCGTGGTGATCGTGCTCGCGGTTGGGTTCCACTTGGCCGCATTGGTCGTGGACACGATGAGGAAGATGGATTGGGTAAGCCCAAATTCTCAATACCCAAGTTTGAAGGAGGTGCTGATGTTGAAGAATACCTCACTTGGGAGCTCAAGATTGAGAAGCTATGGAATCTACATCCGCACTACACTGAAGATAGGAAGCTCAAGCTTGCTTCTTCTGAATTTGATGGCTATGCTTTGCGTTGGTGGGATGCTTTTGTTCGTAACCGAGACGAGGATGGTGAGCAACCTATACGTACATGGCGTGCCATGAAGGAGGCGATGACTTCTCGCTTTGTGCCTACAAATTACTTGCGGAATATATATGATAAGCTGACTCTATTGAGACAAGGTGTGAAGACTGTGGATGAATACTACATGGAGATGCTTATGCAGCGTGGCCGTGTCCGTGAGTCTCTTGAGATGACAATGCAGCGTTTTCTAAATGGTTTGTAGTATGATATCAAAGGCATTGTTCGTCACTACAGCTACACCAATATGAATCAATTGTTACATCATGCAAGAGAAGCTGAATCACAGTTGGCTGACGAAGCAAAGATCAAAGGACGAGCTACAGGAGCTGGGCGTTTTACACCCCACGCGGCTCCATCTACGGCGCCGGCGCCTTCGACACGCTCCGCCCCTTACTCTACTCCACCTAGTAAGCCGGTCTCCAATGTGTCTAACACAAAGAAGTCCGAATCTGCTGCAAGTACGAGTGGCTCTAATGTGTCTACTACGCGTAACCGTGATATGGTTTGTCACACATGTGGTGGCAAAGGTCACTTCAAGAGAGATTGTCCTAACCGTAAATTTATGATTATCAATGAGGACAATGAGTATGAGACTGGAGATGATGTTGATCCTAATGCTCCAGAAGATGATGACTATGCCACTGATGGTGAAGATGCATATCCGTCTGATGCTCGCACCATTGTTGTGTCGCAGCGTGCTCTTAATGTGTTGCCTAGTGCATCTACTCAGCGCTGCAATTTGTTCCAAACAAAGGCTTTAGTTGGTCCTGACAAGGCTTGCAAGGTCATTATTGATGGCGGGAGTTGCCGCAATTTAGCAAGCAAGGAGTTGTGTACCAAGCTGAAGTTGAAGTATCTACCGCACCCGCATCCATACTATATTCAGTGGTTGAGCGACAATGGTGAGATGAAGGTAAACCACATGGTGCGTGTTGAATTTGCTATTGGACCGTATAAGGATTGCATTGATTTTGATGTGGTTCCTATGACGGTGTGTCACCTTCTATTGGGTCGGCCTTGGCTCTATGACCGTTCTGTGCAACACAATGGCCGTGCCAATACATATCACTTGGAGTTCAAGGGCAAGAAAATCAACTTACAGCCTATGACACCACAGCAAATTGTCAATGAATCTCGTCAGAAAGTTGAAGTGAACTTGGAGGATGCTTCTTTAGATAGGCGAGAGAATTGTAATGTTGTGAGTGATATAACGAAAAGCAAGAGAGTGAATTCCTTAGTCTCATTAGCCACCAAAGAATACATGAGAGAATTTAGTGAGGATCCTACAACCATGCCTCTTGTGCTCTTGTACAGAGGTACGGTTTTGGTTTCTAACGACATGACCCCTCTTCCTCTTGGTGTTTCTAATGTTTTGCAGGAATTTGGCGACGTGTTTCCGGATGAGGTACCCGCAGGACTTCCACCATTGCGAGGTATTGAGCATCAAATTGACTTGATTCCCGGAGCTTCGCTACCCAATCGGGCGCCATATAGAACGAACCCCGAAGAAACGAAGGAGATACAGAAGCAAGTACAAGCGCTACTCGACAAAGAATCATCTGTGCGTTTGCTCTTATTGCAGGAATCACATGCTGGAGGTTTGATGGGTCACTTTGGGCGTGAGAAGACGCTACTCATGCTAGCTGACCACTTTTATTGGCCAAAGATGAGGCGGGACGTGGACAGGTATGTGAAGAGGTGTATTACTTGCAACAAGTCCAAGTCCAAGCTGAAGCCTCACGGTTTGTATACTCCGTTACCGGCACCTACTACACCTTGGGAAGATATTAGCATGGATTTTGTGTTGGGTTTGCCGCGTACTAAAAGAGGCCATGATTCTATATTTGTGGTAGTGGGCAGATTTTCTAAAATGTCACACTTTATTGCCTGCCACAAAAGCGACGATGCGTCGCATATTGCTAACCTATTTTTCAGGGAGATTGTTCGACTACATGGAGTCCCGAAGACTATTGTTTCTGATCGTGATGTGAAGTTCATGGGCTACTTCTGGAAGACACTTTGGGGAAAGCTGGGGACAAAGCTAATGTTCAGTACTACTTGTCATCCCCAAACTGATGGTTAAACTGAGGTGGTGAATCGAACCTTGTCACAACTGTTGAGATCCATGATCAAGAAGAACCTGAAGGAGTGGGAAGAGTGTTTGCCGCATGTCGAGTTTGCTTACAACAGGGCGGTACACTCTACCACAGAGCTGTGTCCTTTTGAGGTGGTGTATGGTTTCAAACCCATTACTCCACTTGACTTGTTGCCTTTGCCCATACATGAGAGAGTTAATATGGAGGCATCCAAGAGGGCAGATTTTGTGCGAAAAATCCATGTGAAGACTAAAGAGTTGATAGAGAAGAAAGGCAAGAGCAATGCTGCAAGGATGAATAAGAAGCGCAAAGAGATGTTGTTCAAGCCTGGTGATATGGTCTGGGTACATTTTCGCAAGGATAGGTTCCCAAAGCTGCGGAAGTCTAAGTTGAAGCCTCGTGGTGCTGGTCCTTACAAAGTGCTGGCCAAGATCAATGATAATGCATATTCGATAGATCTTCCAGTTGATGAGTTTGGTGTCAGTAATTCTTTCAATGTTGCTGATTTGACACCATATGACGGAGAAGACCTTGGAGCGTCGAGGTCGACGCCTTTTGAAGGGGGGGGGGGAGATGATGAGGACATCCCTACTACACCACTACCTCCGTCATTGATAAATGAAGATGAACCTGCTGTGAAGCTCAAGTCCAATGAAGTTCGGATTGGACCAATTACAAGGGCTCGTGCGAAGCTACTTAAACAACAGGTGAACTTGTTTCTAAACGATACTTTGATTGATGAGAACTTTATACTGCCTAAGTCCTATTACTTATGTATCATCAGGTATCAAGAGGAGACGAGCATCGCACGAGGAGAGGAGCAACTGGACATGAAGACGGACGTCAAGATGGACGTGAAGCTGGACATGGAGCTGGACATGAAGATATCTCATGGACGCGCGAGGGAGGAGCGGGAGGCATGCGCGAGAGGAGAAGTCGACGTCCAGGCCGGTCCAGCGCCCGGTTAGACCGGCCTCCAGACTGGCCAGCCCGGTCCCTGGCCCGGTTGACCGGGCGGCAACCGGAACGGATTTATCGTACCGGGGCCAAACCGGATTTTTGCGAACTTCCCGGTTTGCCGCCCGGTTGACCGGATCCCACGCCGGCCTGCCCGGTCCCTGATACGCGTACAGCACGCGTCCGTTGGGAACCCCAAGAGGAAGGTGTGATGCGTACAGCGGCAAGTTTTCCCTCAGTATGAAACCAAGGTTTATCGAACCAGTAGGAGCCAAGAAGCACGTTGAAGGTTGATGGCGGCGGGATGTAGTGCGGCGCAACACCAGAGATTCCGGCGCCAGCGTGGAACCTGAACAACACAACCAAAGTACTTTGCCCCAACGAAACAGCGAGGTTGTCAATCTCACCGGCTTGCTGTAACAAAGGATTAGATGTATAGTGTGGATGATGATTGTTTGCAGAGAACAGTAGAACAGTATTGCAGTGGATTGTATTTCAGTATAGAGAATTGGACCGGGGTCCACAGTTCACTAGAGGTGTCTCTCCCATAAGATAAACAGCATGTTGGGTGAACAAATTACAGTTGGGCAATTGACAAATAAAGAGGGCATGACCATGCACATACATATTATGATGAGTATAGTGAGATTTAATTGGGCATTACGACAAAGTACGTAGACCGCTATCCAGCATGCATCTATGCCTAAAAAGTCCACCTTCAGGTTATCATCCGAACCCCCTCCAGTATTAAGTTGCTAACAACAGACAATTGCATTAAGTATTGCACGTAATGTAATCAGTAACTACATCCTTGAACATAGCACCAATGTTTTATCCCTAGTGGCAACAGCACATCCATAATCTTAGAGATTTCTGTCACTTCCCCAGATTCACGGAGACATGAACCCACTATCGATCATAAATACTCCCTCTTGGAGTTACAAGCATCTACTTGGCCAGAGCATCTACTAGTAACGGAGAGCATGCAAGATCATAAACAACACATAGACATAACTTTGATAATCAACATAACAAGTATTCTCTATTCATCGGATCCCAACAAACGCAACATATAAAATTACAGATAGATGATCTTGATCATGTTAGGCAGCTCACAAGATCCGACAATTAAGCACAATGGGGAGAAGACAACCATCTAGCTACTGCTATGGACCCATAGTCCAGGGGTAGACTACTCACACATCACTCCGGAGGTGACCATGGCGGCGTAGAGTCCTCCGGGAGATGATTCCCCTCTCCGGCAGGGTGCCGGAGGCGATCTCCTGAATCCCCCGAGATGGGATTGGCGGCGGCGGCGTCTCAGTAAGGTTTTCCGTATCGTGGCTCTCGGTACTGGGGGTTTCGCGACAGAGGCTTTAAGTAGGCGGAAGGGCAGGTCAGGGGGCCACACGAGGGGCCCACACCATAGGGCCGCGCGGCCAAGGCAGGGGCCGCGCCGCCCTAGGGTTTGGCTGCCTCGTGGCCCCACTTCGTCTCCTCTTCGGTCTTCTGGAAGCTTCGTGGCAAAATAGGACCCTGGGCGTTGATTTCGTCCAATTCCGAGAATATTTCTTTACTAGGATTTCTGAAACCAAAAACAGCAGAAAACAGCAACTGGCACTTCGGCATCTTGTTAATAGGTTAGTTCCAGAAAATGCACGAATATGACATAAAGTGTGCATAAAACATGTAGATAACATCAATAATGTGGCATGGAACAGAAGAAATTATTGATACATCGGAGACGTATCAGCATCCCCAAGCTTAGTTCTGCTCGTCCCGAGCAGGTAAAACGATAACAAAGATAATTTCTGGAGTGACATGCCATCATAACCTTGATCATACTATTTGTAAAGCATATGTAGTGAATGCAGCGATCAAAACAATGTATATGACATGAGTAAACAAGTGAATCATAAAGCAAAGACTTTTCATGAATAGTACTTCAAGACAAGCATCAATAAGTCTCGCATAAGAGTTAACTCATAAAGCAATAATTCAAAGTAAAGGCATTGAAGCAACACAAAGGAAGATTAAGTTTCAGCGGTTGCTTTCAACTTGTAACATGTATATCTCATGGATATTGTCAACATAGAGTAATATAATAAGTGCAATATGCAAGTATGTAGGAATCAATGCACAGTTCACACAAGTGTTTGCTTCTTGAGGTGGAGAGAAATAGGTGAACTGACTCAAAAATGAAAGTAAAAGAATGGTCCTCCATAGAGGAAAATCATCGATTGCTATATTTGTGCTAGAGCTTTGATTTTGAAAACATGAAACAATTTTGTCAACGGTAGTAATAAAGCATATGTATCATGTAAATTATATCTTACAAGTTGCAAGCCTCATGCATAGTATACTAATAGTGCCCGCACCTTGTCCTAATTAGCTTGGACTACCGGATCATCGCAATGCACATGTTTTAACCAAGTGTCACAATGGGGTACCTCCATGCCGCCTGTACAAAGGTCTAAGGAGAAAGCTCGCATTTTGGATTTCTCGCTTTTGATTATTCTCAACTTAGACATCCATACCGGGACAACATGGACAACAGATAATGGACTCCTCTTTAATGCATAAGCATGTGACAACAATTATTATTCTCATATGAGATTGAGGATATATGTCCAAAACTGAAACTTCCACCATGGATCATGGCTTTAGTTAGCGGCCCAATGTTCTTCTCTAACAATATGCATGCTTAACCATAAGGTGGTAGATCTCCCTTACTTCAGACAAGACGAACATGCATAGCAACTCACATGATATTCAACAAAGAGTAGTTGATGGCGTCCCCAATGAACATGGTTATCGCACAACAAGCAACTTAATAAGAGATAAAGTGCATAAGTACATATTCAATACCACAATAGTTTTTAAGCTATTTGTCCCATGAGCTATATATTGTAAAGGTGAATGATGGAATTTTAAAGGTAGCACTCAAGCAATTTACTTTGGAATGGCGGAGAAATACCATGTAGTAGGTAGGTATGGTGGACACAAATGGCATAGTGGTTGGCTCAAGGATTTTGGATGCATGAGAAGTATTCCCTCTCGATACAAGTTTTAGGCTAGCAAGGCTATTTGAAACAAACACAAGGATGAACCGGTGCAGCAAAACTCACATAAAAGACATATTGAAAACATTATAAGACTGTTATCACCAGAATTTGACCGAGTCAGAGGTGGGCCGCGATCAAGATGGATTTGAAGAATATACATGGAAGAAATACGTGAATCGGCCTGTTATGCAAAGTTTGGGCTAGTTGGCCCGTGTATCTGTAATATAGTAGGATACGTGTCGGTTAGGTAGAGTTTGTCTCGTGCACGGTGGGGTTTATTCCCACGTTAGAATGTCCCCTGGACTATAAATATGTATCTAGGGTTTATGAAATAAACAACAACCATCGTTCAACACAAATCAATCTAGGCGCATCGCCAACTCCTTCGTCTTGAGGGTTTCTTCCGGGTAAGCATCATGCTGCCTAGATCGCATCTTGCGATCTAGGCAGTACAAGTTTATTCGTTACCATGCGTTGCTCGTACTGAAGCCTTTTTGATGGCGAGCAACGTAGTTATCTTAGATGTGTTAGGGTTAGCATTGTTCTTCGTATCGTATGCTGTCGTAGTGCAACCCTTATACATCTAGCTGCCCTTACACCTATCTTAGGTGTAGGGGCGGCACCCCGCTTGATCATTATTTAGTAGATCCGATCCGTTACGGTTGCTCCTTGTTCTTCAAGGATTAGTTTAATATCTGCAATAGTTAGGCCTTACAAAGGGTTGGAGGATCCAGCGACGCGTAGGGTGTCGTTTGCTAGCCCTAGACAGGATGTTCCGAGGATCAACCTCGTGTTGGTTTTTAGGCCTTGTCTAGGACCGGCTTACGATCACCGTACGTGACCGCGAGGCCCAATCGTGAGTAGGATGATCCGATTATGCGGTGAAAACCCTAAATCGTCGTAGATCGTTTTAGCTTTATCTTGATCAAGCAGGACCACCATATATTCGTGCACCTCGTACGAATCATGGGTGGATCGGCTCCTTGAGCCGATTCACAGGATAACCTGAGAGCCGATCGAGGCTCGTATTTAATGTTTACGTGTATGCCATGCAGGAAACTAAGCGAGGCATCTCCATCACCTTCCTGACCAGGTATAGGTCAGGTGGCACGCCCTTGCACCAGCATCGGACGTGCGTACCAGAGGATTTGCGGGCCGTCGCTCGGAGGGACCAGGGCCAGCCGCAGCCCTAAGTTGTTCCCGGCTCTACTGTGTTGCCCGTCGCTACTCGCCGGTGGGTTTCTGACCGCAACACATTCTGATTGATTTGTGTTAATCTTGCTTCTCGCCTGATGGTGCGCTCGATGGTGTCCCGTCCACCGTTGTCATTCGCATTGGCGGCACCAGAAGTGCCGAATTCACCGGCATACGCCGTTGACATGGTGGAAGACATGTGCCCTGGGAGTTGCCAGCCAAGATGCTCGTTCAACATCAACATGGTAGAACTGGGGCACCGCCCTGTCAAGGGTAGAGACGAGGGCAGCTGCTCTCATAGCGAAGATAAGGAGGAAGCCGCTCCATGCGATCGGCCCCGACACTGCCAAAAGATCCTGGTGATGATCAAGATGAAGGCCGATTCTAGCGATCGGCCCGTATTATCCGCACCGCCTGCTCTCCCAGTATGTGGCATTGACCTCACAGGTGACGGAAAGCTAGGGTATGGGTTTACATCGGCTGATGAGCTAGAGGAAGTCGACATCGGTCCTGGGGATAAGCCGCGACCAACTTTTATCAGCAAGAAGTTAGATCCACAGCTCAGGGGTCAGATGATAGCTCTGTTAAAAGAATACCCAGATTGCTTTGCATGGGATTACACAGAGATGCCTGGGTTGGACAGGAGCATCATTGAACATCGGCTCCCCCTTAAGAAAGGATTTCGGCCGTTCCAACAACGAGCACGTCAGATGAGGGCCGAAATTCTGGAAGAAGTCAAGAAAGAAATCGAGAAGATGTTGGCCGCCGGGTTCATCAGGCCATGCAGGTATGCTGAGTGGATCTCCAGTATCGTTCCTGTAGAGAAGAAGGACGGCCGATGGCGTGTGGCCATCGATTTCCGAGATCTCAACAGAGCCACTCCAAAAGATGAGTATCCGCTGCCTGTGGCAGAAACATTGATCAATGCAGCTGCTGGCCACAAGGTGTTGAGCTTCATGGATGGCAACGCCGGCTATAACCAAATCTTCATGGCTCCGGAAGATATACACAAGACCGCATTCAGAGTACCGGGGGCAGTAGGCTTGTTTGAATATGTAGTCATGACCTTTGGGTTGAAGAATGCTGGTGCAACGTACCAACGAGCCATGAATTATATATTTCACGATCTGATCGGTAAGTTGGTGGAAATCTACATCGACGACGTGGTAGTCAAATCTGTCTCCATGGAGGGACACTTGGATGATTTACGGCGCGTCCTAGACCGAACTCGGAAGTTCGGACTGAGAATGAATCCGAAGAAGTGTGCTTTTGGTGTGACGGCTGGTCAGTTCCTAGGTTTTCTGGTTCATGAACGGGGAATTGAGATCGGCCTGAAAAGTCAAGAGGCGGTGCGCACCATGCAGCCGCCCACCACGAAGAAGGAGCTCCAACGTCTCATCAGCAAGATCAATTTTGTCCGACGATTCATCTCTAATCTGTCAGGACGAATCGAGCCGTTCATGGCGCTGGTGAAAACTAAATCTGATGACGAGTTTCACTGGGGGGCAGAACAGCAGCAGGCTTTTGATGAGATTAAGCGGTATCTGACGACGCCGCCTGTGCTAGTTCCACCCCAGCAAGACAGGCCGTTCTACATCTACTTGTCAGTAACTGACACGTCCATCGCTTCGGTGGTGGTGCAACTCTACGAGGGCGTTGAAAAGGTCGTTTTCTACCTCAGCAGAAGGATGTTGGACGCGGAGACAAGATATCCTGAGGTCGAGAAACTTTGCCTCTGCCTGTTCTTTACCTGCACCAAGCTTCATCACATCCTTTTGACGGCAGAGATCATCATCATATGCAAGTCAGATGTTGTCAAGCACATGTTGTCGGCCCCTGTTTTGAAAGGCCGACTTGGTAAGTGGATGTTTGCGTTGTCAGAGTTCGATCTCCGGTATCAGCCTGCGAAAGCAGTCAAGGGACAAGCGTTGGCCGATCTTATAGCTGAACGGATCAGTACCAATATAGCAGCACTATCTATACGTGCATGGGCTATGTTCTTCGATGGATCGGCTTGCGACGATGGTTGTGGCATCGGCATTCTGCTCGTGTCGCCTCGGGGGCAGAATACTCCTTCTCCATCAGGTTATCTACCCCTTGCACCAACAACGTAGCAGAATATGAGGCAGTACGTAAGGGAATGGAGTTGCTACTGGGAGCCGGGGCAGAAGCAGTAGAGCTTTTTGGAGACTCCAAGTTGGTGATTAACCAGCTCACGGATGAATATAAGTGCGAGAGTGAATCACTTTTCCCATATTGGATGGAATGCCGTGAGTTGATGACACAGTTTCGGTACATCAACTTTAATTGGGTCCCAAGATCCCAAAACACCGAGGCCAACAATCTCGCACAAATGGCGTCAGGCTATATAGATATATCTGACGGGTCGGAAGTTCAGGTATAGTTCCTGGAACAGGATGATTGGAGAGCCGAAATCTTCAATTACTTAAAAGATTCGGCTCGGGGGGCACCTAAACGAGTAAGATACAGAGCCATGAAGTATGTCCTCATAGGAGACGACATGTTGTACAGGACGTTGGAAGGGTTGCTACTCAAGTGCCTGGGACCAACTGACGCTAATCGGCTCTTACATGAGGTGCATGAAGGCGCCTGTGGAACTCATCAATCGGCTCACAAGATGAAATGGCTGATTAGGTGATCAGGGTTTTATTGGCCCACCATGCTTGAAGATTGCTTCAAATACTACAAGGGGTGCCAAGCGTGCCAGATGTTCGGGAAGATTCAGATGGTACCCGCGTCAGCAATGAACCCTATCATCAAGCCTTGGCCGTTCCGAGGGTGGGGCATGGATATGATCGGTAAAATCCATCCGGCGTCGAGTAAAAAACATGAATGGATTTTGGTTATCACAGATTACTTCACTAAGTGGGTGGAGGCCGTCCCTATGAAGAAGGTGAAATCAGAAGATGTGATCAAGTTTGTGAAAGAACACGTCATTCATAGGTTCGGGATTCCCCAAACTATCACGACCGATGGAGGTTCGGTCTTTATTTCTAAAGAATTCAGAAAGTTCTGCGATGACTTGGGGATTAAACTGATCCGATCATCTCCATACTATGCTCAAGCCAATGGGCAAGCTGAAGCGTCCAATCAGAGCTTGATCAAGTTGATCAAGAGAAAAATTGACGAGAACCCTAGGGATTGGCATGAAAAGTTATCAGAAGCATTGTGGGCCTACCGCATGTCGTGCCATGGAGCTATAAAAACTTCGCCATACCAGCTCGTTTATGGACAGGAAGCCGTATTACCTTGGGAAATTACGGCTGGATCAAGACGTGTCACGTTTCAGAATGATCTAACAGCTGAAGAATATGCAGCTTTGATGAGTGACACTATTGAGGACGCAACAGAACTTAGGCTTTGGTCGTTGGAGAAGATTAAAGAGAACAAAGCCAGGGTAGCTCGTGCCTACAATAAGAAGGTTAGGCCAAAGGAGTTTCAAGTTGGTGATCTAGTGTGGGAAGCTGTGTTGCCGTTAGGAACTAGGGACAAGGCATATGGCAAATGGTCTCCTAATTGGCACGGTCCGTACAAAGTCGTCCAGGCCTTGAAGGGTAATGCATACATCTTTGGAACAATTGGACGGCGTTAAGTTCCCAGTAGCCGTCAATGGTCAACACCTCAAGAGGTATTTCCCAAGCATGTGGGATGATGGGCAGTAAGGTATGGAGGCCGATTTAAAATCGGCCAGTAAAAAAAAAATCACAGCCGATGCGCAGACATCGACTTGGGAAAACATACGGAGACAACAGTACGCGATTCCAGCCGATGCACGGACATCGACTTCAGAATAATAAAGCCGATACATTGCTATCGACTCTAGAGGAATAGAAGAACAAGCTCAAATTAGCAGGTTAACGGAATTGGTTCAGACCAGAAATCATGATATTTGGGATGAATCTCCTGGTGGGTTGCTGAGGAGTTCAATCTGATGGTTTGGACGTGAGTTAGACCTGTTGGACCGCGTGTTTAGGCGACGGCTTGGCCTCAGATCGCGTTTATACTGCGAGCCGATGTCCTACTATCGGTTCTCTATACGGCGATTTCGTTCGACGATCGACAAAGTTGACAAGGAAGCGAAATTAATTGAGGAATATTTTCTTCATTAATAGAGGGATTTCTTACAAAGAAAGAGCCGATTGCTCGGAGGAGAAGAGGACAAAAGCCGACTACTACTACTAGTCCCTAATCTAAGGGCCGTTGATGCCCTCGTCGTCGCTGCCGCCGGCGCAGCTGCTGATAGGCTCCTCATCGGAACTCCCGTAGCCTTCTACGGGAGCCTCATCTTCCTCATCGTCGTCATCGCTGTCGTCGTCCCACCAGGTGCGGAGGCGCTTCGCTGGTGGGTAAACTTCGAGGGAGTCGTCGTCGTCCTCCTCCACCTCTTCCTCGGAGGAGGTGAAATCGTCCCAGGAGAAGCGGTCGTCCTCGCTCTCCGCCGCCTCTTCCCCTTCGACGAGAAATTGAAGGTCGCCTTCTCCATCGGTCAAGGATTTGTCATCCTCGGACCAGACGAAGGAATCGTGCTCCTCCTTGTCCCACGTTGTTGGGGCGAGAATGTCGTGCGCCGCCAACGAGCCCCACTCCGGCGTCGGCTCGCGAGAAGAGGAAGAGTCGGAGAAGACCGACGAGGCGGAGGAGGAAGAAGAGGAGGACATGGCTACGGGAGATTGGGGGTTTTTTGGGTGCCGATGGCCGGAACAGAGCAAAGGGATGAAGTGGCAAACTGCTCAGAGCGGTTAAATAAAGGGGATATAGTAGAGATTCAATGCCACAGCAGTTTCCGAGGAGGCGGTGCCCAAAGACAACGGTCAAATCACGCGGAATAGTTGAGAAGGCAGGACATCATGATGAAGGGTGCTGCAACGGTTCTGCTCTGCCACGACATGACCCGACGAAGAAAAACAGAGTGATTTTGGAATTATCAATTCCAAAACCAGGGGGGCATGTGTTATCACCAGAATTTGACCGAGTCAGAGGTGGGCCGCGATCAAGATGGATTTAAAGATTATACATGGAAGAATATACATGAATCGGCCTTATGTGCAAAGTTTGGGCTAGTGTGCCCGTGTATCTGTAATTTAGTAGATCGCATCTTAGATTAGAAGATAGAGTTTTACCCGTGCACGGTTAGGTGCACGCCTAAATTAGAAAGTCCCCTGGACTATAAATATGTATCTAGGGTTTATAAAATAAACAACAACCATCGTTCAACACAAATCAATCTAGGCGCATCGCCAACTCCTTCGTCTCGAGGGTTTCTTCCGGGTAAGCATCATGCTGCCTAGATCGCATCTTGCGATCTAGGCAGTACAAGTTTATTCGTTACCATGCGTTGCTCGTACTGAAGCCTTTTTGATGGCGAGCAACGTAGTTATCTTAGATGTGTTAGGGTTAGCATTGTTCTTCGTATCATATGCTGTCGTAGTGCAACCCTTATACATCTAGCCGCCCTTACACCTATCTTAGGTGTAGGGGCGGCACCCCGCTTGATCATTATTTAGTAGATCCGATCCGTTACGGTTGCTCCTTGTTCTTCAAGGATTAGTTTAATATCTGCAATAGTTAGGCCTTACAAAGGGTTGGAGGATCCAGCGACGCGTAGGGTGTCGTTTGCTAGCCCTAGACAGGATGTTCCGAGGATCAACCTCGTGTTGGTTTTTAGGCCTTGTCTAGGACCGGCTTACGATCACCGTACGTGACCGCGAGGCCCAATCGTGAGTAGGATGATCCGATTATGCTGGTGCAAGGGCGTGCCGCCTGACCTATACCTGGTCAGGAAGGTGATGGAGATGCCTCGCTTAGTTTCCTGCATGGCATACACGTAAACATTAAATACGAGCCTCGATCGGCTCTCAGGTTATCCTGTGAATCGGCTCAAGGAGCCGATCCACCCATGATTCGTACGAGGTGCACGAATATATGGTGGTCCTGCTTGATCAAGATAAAGCTAAAACGATCTACGACGATTTAGGGTTTTCACCGCATAATCGGATCATCCTACTCACGATTGGGCCTCGCGGTCACGTACGGTGATCGTAAGCCGGTCCTAGACAAGGCCTAAAAACCAACACGAGGTTGATCCTCGGAACATCATGTCTAGGGCTAGCAAACGACACCCTACGCGTCGCTGGATCCTCCAACCCTTTGTAAGGCCTAACTATTGCAGATATTAAACTAATCCTTGAAGAACAAGGAGCAACCGTAACGGATCGGATCTACTAAATAATGATCAAGCGGGGTGCCGCCCCTACGCCTAAGATAGGTATAAGGGCGGCTAGATGTATAAGGGTTGCACTACGACAGCATATGATACGAAGAACAATGCTAACCCTAACACATCTAAGATAACTACGTTGCTCGCCATCAAAAAGGCTTCAGTACGAGCAACGCATGGTAACGAATAAACTTCGCCTAGATCGCAAGATGCGATCTAGGCAGCATGATGCTTACCCGGAAGAAACCCTCGAGACGAAGGAGTTGGCGATGCGCCTAGATTGATTTGTGTTGAACGATGGTTGTTGTTTATTTCATAAACCCTAGATACATATTTATAGTCCAGGGGACTTTCTAATTTAGGCCTGCACCTAACCGTGCACGGGTAAAACTCTATCTTCTAATCTAAGATGCGATCTACTAAATTACAGATACACGGGCACACTAGCCCAAACTTTGCACATAAGGCCGATTCATGTATATTCTTCCATGTATAATCTTTAAATCCATCTTGATCGCGGCCCACCTCTGCCTCGGTCAAATTCTGGTGCTAACACATGCCCCCCTGGTTTTGGAATTGATAATTCCAAAATCACTCTGTTTTTCTTCGTCGGGTCATGTCGTGGCAGAGCAGAACCGTTGCAGCACCCTTCATCATGACGTCATGCCTTCTCAACTATTCCGCGTGATTTGACCGTTGTCTTTGGGCACCGCCTCCTCGGAAACTGCTGTGGCATTGAATCTCTACTATATCCCCTTTATTTAACCGCTCTGAGCAGTTTGCCACTTCATCCCTTTGCTCTGTTCCGGCCATCGGCACCCAAAAAACCCCCAATCTCCCGTAGCCATGTCCTCCTCTTCTTCCTCCTCTGCCTCGTCGGTCTTCTCCGACTCTTCCTCTTCTCGTGAGCCGACGCCGGAGTGGGGCTCGTTGGCGGCGCACGACATTCTCGCCCCAACAACGTGGGACAAGGAGGAGCACGATTCCTTCGTCTGGTCCGAGGATGACAAATCCTTGACCGATGGAGAAGGCGACCTTCAATTTCTCGTCGAAGGGGAAGAGGCGGTGGAGAGCGAGGACGACCGCTTCTCCTGGGATGATTTCACCTCCTCCGAGGAAGAGGCGGAGGAGGACGACGAAGACTCCCTCGAAGGTTACCCACCAGCGAAGCGCCTCCGCACCTGGTGGGACGACGACAGCGATGACGACGATGAGGAAGATGAGGCTCCCGTAGAAGGCTACGGAAGTTCTGATGAGGAGCCTATCAGCAGCTGCGCCGGCGGCAGCGACGACGAGGGCAGCAACGGCCGTTAGATTAGGGACTAGTAGTAGTAGTCGGCTTTTGTCCTCTTCTCCTCCGAGCAATCGGCTCTTTCTTTGTAAGAAATCCCTCTATTAATGAAGAAAATATTCCTCAATTAATTTCGCTTCCTTGTCAACTTTGCCGATCGTCGAACGAAATCGCCGTATAGAGAACCGATAGTAGGACATCGGCTCGCAGTATAAACGCGATCTGAGGCCAAGCCGTCGCCTAAACACGCGGTCCAACAGGTCTAACTCACGTCCAAACCATCAGATTGAACTCCTCAGCAACCCACCAGGAGATTCATCCCAAATATCATGATTTCTGGTCTGAACCGATTCCGTTAACCTGCTAATTTGAGCTTGTTCTTCTATTCCTCTAGAGTCGATAGCAATGTATCGGCTTTATTATTCTGAAGTCGATGTCCGTGCATCGGCTGGAATCGCGTACTGTTGTCTCCGTATGTTTTCCCAAGTCGATGTCTGCGCATCGGCTGTGAAATTTTTTTTTACTGGCCGATTTTAAATCGGCCTCCATACCTTACTGCCCATCATCCCACATGCTTGGGAAATACCTCTTGAGGTGTTGACCATTGACGGCTACTGGGAACTTAACGCCGTCCAATTGTTCCAGCATGTATGCATTACCCTTCAAGGCCTGGACGACTTTGTACGGACCGTGCCAATTAGGAGACCGACTTTGTACTGGCCGATTTTAAATCGGCCTCCATACCTTACTGCCCATCATCCCACATGCTTGGGAAATACCTCTTGAGGTGTTGACCATTGACGGCTACTGGGAACTTAACGCCGTCCAATTGTTCCAGCATGTATGCATTACCCTTCAAGGCCTGGACGACTTTGTACGGACCGTGCCAATTAGGAGACCATTTGCCATATGCCTTGTCCCTAGTTCCTAACGGCAACACAGCTTCCCACACTAGATCACCAACTTGAAACTCCTTTGGCCTAACCTTCTTATTGTAGGCACGAGCTACCCTGGCTTTGTTCTCTTTAATCTTCTCCAACGACCAAAGCCTAAGTTCTGTTGCGTCCTCAATAGTGTCACTCATCAAAGCTGCATATTCTTCAGCTGTTAGATCATTCTGAAACGTGACACGTCTTGATCCAGCCGTAATTTCCCAAGGTAATACGGCTTCCTGTCCATAAACGAGCTGGTATGGCGAAGTTTTTATAGCTCCATGGCACGACATGCGGTAGGCCCACAATGCTTCTGATAACTTTTCATGCCAATCCCTAGGGTTCTCGTCAATTTTTCTCTTGATCAACTTGATCAAGCTCTGATTGGACGCTTCAGCTTGCCCATTGGCTTGAGCATAGTATGGAGATGATCGGATCAGTTTAATCCCCAAGTCATCGCAGAACTTTCTGAATTCTTTAGAAATAAAGACCGAACCTCCATCGGTCGTGATAGTTTGGGGAATCCCGAACCTATGAATGACGTGTTCTTTCACAAACTTGATCACATCTTCTGATTTCACCTTCTTCATAGGGACGGCCTCCACCCACTTAGTGAAGTAATCTGTGATAACCAAAATCCATTCATGTTTTTTACTCGACGTCGGATGGATTTTACCGATCATATCCATGCCCCACCCTCGGAATGGCCAAGGCTTGATGATAGGGTTCATTGCTGACGCGGGTACCATCTGAATCTTCCCGAACATCTGGCACGCTTGGCACCCCTTGTAGTATTTGAAGCAATCTTCAAGCATGGTGGGCCAATAAAACCCTGATCGCCTAATCAGCCATTTCATCTTGTGAGCCGATTGATGAGTTCCACAGGCGCCTTCATGCACCTCATGTAAGAGCCGATTAGCGTCAGTTGGTCCCAGGCACTTGAGTAGCAACCCTTCCAAAGTCCTGTACAACATGTCGTCTCCTATGAGGACATACTTCATGGCTCTGTATCTTACTCGTTTAGGTGCCCCCCGAGCCGAATCTTTTAAGTAATTGAAGATTTCGGCTCTCCAATCATCCTGTTCCAGGAACTGTACCTGAACTTCCGACCCGTCAGATATATCTATATAGCCTGACGCCATTTGTGCGAGATTGTTGGCCTCGGTGTTTTGGGATCTTGGGACCCAATTAAAGTTGATGTACCGAAACTGTGTCATCAACTCACGGCATTCCATCCAATATGGGAAAAGCCATTCACTCTCGCACTTATATTCATCCGTGAGCTGGTTAATCACCAACTTGGAGTCTCCAAAAAGCTCTACTGCTTCTGCCCCGGCTCCCAGTAGCAACTCCATTCCCTTACGTACTGCCTCATATTCTGCTACGTTGTTGGTGCAAGGGGTAGATAACCTGATGGAGAAGGAGTATTCTGCCCCCCGAGGTGACACGAGCAGAATGCCGATGCCACAACCATCGTCGCAAGCCGATCCATCGAAGAACATAGCCCATGCACGTATAGATAGTGCTGCTATATTGGTACTGATCCGTTCAGCTATAAGATCGGCCAACGCTTGTCCCTTGATCGCCCGCAGGCTGATACCGGAGATCGAACTCTGACAACGCAAACATCCACTTACCAAGTTGGCCTTTCAAAACAGGGGCCGACAACATGTGCTTGACAACATCTGACTTGCATATGACGATGATCTCTGCGTCAAAAGGATATGATGAAGCTTGGTGCAGGTAAAGAACAGGCAGAGGCAAAGTTTCTCGACCTCAGGATATCTTGTCTCCGCGTCCAACATCCTTCTGCTGAGGTAGAAAACGACCTTTTCAACGCCCTCGTAGAGTTGCACCACCACCGAAGCGATGGGTGGAAAGATCCGATGAAGCAGAGGAGGAAGAAGACATGGTGGCGCAGGAGGGCTTTTGGAGTGCTAATGCGAAGGGGATGCGGAAGTAAACTGTTTGGAGCGGTTAAATAAAAGGGGATATAGTGGAAATTCAATGCCACAGCAGTTTCCGAGGAAGTGGTGCCTAAAAGAAAAAAAAACTGCCAGGTCACGCGGAGAAGTTGAGAAGGCAAGGCATCATGATGAAGGATACTGCGACGGTTCTGCCACGACATGACCCGACGAAGAAAAAGCAGAGTGATTTTGGAATTATCAATTCCAAAACCAGGGGGGCATGTGTTATCACCAGAATTTGACCAAGTCAGAGGTGGGCCGCGATCAAGATGGATTTGAAGAATATACATGGAAGAAATATGTGAATCGGCCTGTTATGCAAAGTTTGGGCTAGTTGGCCCATGTATCTGTAATATAGTAGGATACATGTCGGTTAGGTAGAGTTTGTCTCGTGCACGGTGGGGATTATTCCCACGTTAGAAAGTCCCCTGGACTATAAATATGTATCTAGGGTTTATGAAATAAACAACAACCATCGTTCAACACAAATCAATCTAGGCGCATCGCCAACTCCTTCGTCTCGAGGGTTTCTTCCGGGTAAGCATGCTGCCTAGATCGCATCTTGCGATCTAGGCAGTACAAGTTTATTCGTTACCATGCGTTGCTCGTACTGAAGCCTTTTTGATGGCGAGCAACGTAGTTATCTTAGATGTGTTAGGGTTAGCATTGTTCTTCGTATCATATGCTGTCGTAGTGCAACCCTTATACATCTAGCCGCCCTTACACCTATCTTAGGTGTAGGGGCGGCACCCCGCTTGATCATTATTTAGTAGATCCGATCCGTTACGGTTGCTCCTTGTTTTTCAAGGATTAGTTTAATATCTGCAATAGTTAGGCCTTACAAAGGGTTGGAGGATCCAGCGACGCGTAGGGTGTCGTTTGCTAGCCCTAGACAGGATGTTCCGAGGATCAACCTTGTGTTGGTTTTTAGGCCTTGTCTAGGACCGGCTTACGATCACCGTACGTGACCGCGAGGCCCAATCGTGAGTAGGATGATCCGATTATGCGGTGAAAACCCTAAATCGTCGTAGATCGTTTTAGCTTTATCTTGATCAAGCAGGACCACCATATATTCGTGCACCTCGTACGAATCATGGGTGGATCGGCTCCTTGAGCCGATTCACAGGATAACCTGAGAGCCGATCGAGGCTCGTATTTAATGTTTACGTGTATGCCATGCAGGAAACTAAGCGAGGCATCTCCATCACCTTCCTGACCAGGTATAGGTCAGGTGGCACGCCCTTGCACCAGCATCGGACGTGCGTACCAGAGGCTTTGCGGGCCGTCGCTCGGAGGGACCAGGGCCAGCCGCATCCCTAAGTTGTTCCCGGCTCTACTGTGTTGCCCGTCGCTACTCGCCGGTGGGTTTCTGACCGCAACACACCCGGTGGGACCATCTTCGACATCAACCACATCGCCATCTACATCTGAGATGGCGGACGGCACCCCAGTCACGTACGAGGATCTGACCGACGAGCTCAAGAAGAAGTATGACGAGGTCAAAGCTATCCTCGAGGCCGACCTCATCGGCTCTTTTCACAGAACCCGTTCACATGGCATCAGGTGGAAAGGGTTCTCGCCTGATGGTGCGCTCGATGGGATAGACCTGTCTGCCCCGTCAGAAGAGCGCACCAGGTCCCTGCGTCAGGAGGTTAACTACATGGTGGCTCACTCGTTGCACCGCCACTCTGAGAACCTGGTGAACACTTTGGAGCGTGTCGCTCTTCGGGTGATCCAGGAGATCATGAGGCACCAGTACTCTCCGTCAGGACCAGCTCTCGGGACACACCAAGGAGAGATGCCACTCCAGTCCCGTCCACCGCTGCCATTTGCGTTGGCAGCACCAGAAGTGCCGAATTCACCGGCATTCGTCGTCTACAAGATTGGTGGTGACCCTAGTGACTGTCAGTTCTTGCATGAGGCGCCTAAGGAGATCCCTCACGGGTACATGTGCACATACGTGCCGATCGCGTAATCGGGCACTCACAAACCAGGCCGCGACAGCAGGGACTTCTGGAAAAGCAGGAGGAACGTCAGCGACAGATCTTGAGAAGCAGACGTGGCTAGCTAAGTATGCCACCCCGACGAGCCTCCAGAGCTCAGCTCCTGCAGTTGGCTCAGAGCTGGAAAAGCAAGCATGGCTGGCTAAGTATGCCACCCCGGCGAATCTTCAGAGTTCGACTCCTGCAGCCAGCACCGTGGATCAGATCAGCACGATCCTGAGGGACCAGTTCGGCATGGTGCCGAAAAGGAGGACAATCGGCTATTCCAAGCCGTACCCCGATGAATACGAGTTGGTCCCGCTACCACCCAAGTATCGGCTCCCTGACTTCTCCAAGTTCAGTGATTCAGATGGTTCCAGCTCCATCGAGCATGTGAGCCGATATTTGGCACAGCTAGGAACGGCCTCAGCGTCGGATCCACTACGCGTGAGGTTCTTCGCACAGTCCCTCACGGGATCGGCTTTCGGGTGGTACACTTCGTTGCCACCGGACTCGATCCGGACTTGGAAGCAGTTGGAAGAACAGTTCCATATGCAGTTTCACTCAGAAGCTTCCGAGGCCGGCATTGCCGATCTAGCTCAAATACGTAGAAAGCGTGGAGAAACCGTGGCAGAATACATCCAGCGCTTCATAAATCTGAGGAACCGATGTTATTCGGCTCGTGTGACTGAAAAAGAAGCAGTCGAGTTGGCAGTGGTGGGCCTTGCCTCACAAATCAAGGATATGGCTTCCCAAGCAGACTACCTTTCACTGGCGCACATGGTTCAGAAACTGTCAGCATATGAACAGCGCCATCCGGACTTGTACCAGGTCAAATTCAAGCGTGCGGTAGTCCTAGTTGAGGCAGATGAAGACGAAGGCTCTGCGGGAGATCAAGAGGTAGCAGTGGCTGAATGGACTCGGGGGGCAAACCCCGTGTCCTGCAAATGGGTAAAGCCACCAGGTCCGCCCAGAGGGTTCGATTTTGACGTGACCAAAACTGAGCAAATCTTCGACCTCTTACTCAAGGAGAAGCAGTTGAAGATACCTGAAGGCCTCAAAATCCCCACGGTACAGGAGCTGAATGGAAAGCCATACTGCAAATGGCATAACTCGGTCTCCCATGCCACCAACGACTGCAGGGTGTGGCGTCAGCAGATCCAAATGGCGATAGAACAAGGACGTCTGATTTTCAATCAGTACGCCATGAAGGTCGACACTCACCCCTTCCCCGCCGTTAACATGGTGGAGTGCACTTACCCTGAAGGTTGCCAGCCAGGATCCTCGTTCAGTATCAACATGGTAGGACCTGGGCACCACTCTGGCAAGGATGGAGACGAGGGCAGCTGCTCTCGTAGCAAGGACACAGAGGAGGCCGCTCCACGCGATCGGCCCCGTCACGATGGCAAGCGCTACGTCACAGAGGGAGAAGTGAAGAACATAAGATATCAGCGACCTCTCTCTGGTCACCTCCTCAACAAGTATGTCAGTCAATATAGCCAACGCCGACGATCCAGCGACGATCCAACGAACCCTAGATGAAGAGGGTCGACCACAAAAAATGGAGTGGCGCCCCAAGCAAAGGAAAGCCGATGATGAAACATCGGCTGGCACAAACATGGTGTTCATCCTTCCTTTGGAGTTCAGTGCTCCAGGATTAGACGAGGCACCTGTGGCACAACTTGACTGCGGCCCACGGCCGGTTATCTTTGAGAAGCCACGAGAAAGAAGCTACAGACATCTGAAGGCCCTGTACTTGCGAGGTTATATCGATGGAAGGCATGTCAATAAGATGCTGGTGGACACCGGAGCGGCAGTCAACATCATGCCATACTCTATGCTACGTCGGTTGGGACGCTCTAGCTCGGATCTAATCAAGACCAACGTGACATTGAGCGATTTCAACGGCCAAGCGTCTGACGCACAAGGTGTTCTGAACGTGGATCTGACCGTAGGAAGGAAAACTATCCCTACGACGTTCTTCATCGTCGATAGCAAGAGCACCTATGCTGTTCTGCTAGGAAGAGATTGGATCCACGCCAACTGTTGCATTCCCTCCACGATGCACCAATGTGTAATACAGTAGGACGGAGATGAGGTAGAGGTCGTCCAGGCCGATGACTCAGCCGAGATTTCAACGGCTGGCATGAATGCTTGGGAAGCAGCAGGCCAAGAGCCACTCTCAGGTATCAATTTGGACGACTGCGAGCGCATCGACGTGACGAAGGGCAGGGTTAGGCTGGTCTTATCCACTGGCCTGACCGTGTAGCAAGAGCAGACCGATGAGCAAACGTGGCGAGGCCGATCCTTGGGATCGGCCCCAAAGATATATGAAGGAACATTACAAAACCTTCATTTGAACGCTTCGATCGATATGGAGGCCGATTCCAGCAATCGGCCAAAATTATCCTCACCACATGTTCTGCTTGTATGCAACATCGATCTACTGGGCAGCGGTTTACGTCGGCTGATGAGTCAGGGAAAATCAACATTGGTCCTACCGAAGCCGACGTGCAAATACGGTGCCTTGGCTAAACTACAGAGCCGATATCTGCAGTTACCTGACAGATTCGGCTCGGGGGGCACCTAATCAGTTGAACATGTGCAGATGAACATGTGTGCAGTGAAACATTGGGGGCCGATTAGAAAAAATCAGCCAGTAAAAAAAAAATCAGCATCACGATATACAGCCGATGCAAGTACATCGACTTTAGAACTAAGAGACAAAGCCGATGCACAGCCATCGACTCTAGTATAACTACGCAGGATCTACTGGCTACGTGTTCAAAGCGCAGATCTTCACCAAGTCCAGTTCAGCTGTGGGGCCTTCTGCTTCCTCGAGGGAGTAAAACAATGAGAGCTTCCTCAGCTGCCTTGAGCCGATTCTGGTGCCTGAACCTTCTTGTCGAGGATTTTCAACCCTTTGTGCTAGTTCAGCAGTGCTGTCAGAAGAAATATATCGGCTTTCGAGGGAAGAAAGGTGATCGGCTTTGGTGCATCCTCACCGATATTCTCGCCTTGAGTAAGGCTCGGGGGGCAGTTGGTCTGGTAGATGCTCTGTTTTAGAAGCCGATTGGGATGTCATCGGCTGATCCTTCGTCGCAACCTTCTTCAAAGTGGTGAATCCTTGCAGAGGAGGATCAGGGGCCTGGTTGGAAGAATTTAAAGGCTCTCTTGAAGACTCCACATTATCCACCAGTTGAAGAATTGGAGGATGGATCGTAAAGGACCGATGCGTTGCTATCGGCTCATTAAGCATTGGCTAAGGGGACAAACCGGCAAAATCAGTATGAGGGGAAATCGGCTAAATTGGCTCAAAGGAAATCGGCAAAGTCAAATTGGGGGAATTCTTCATTGATAAACAAGATTTCTTACATAAAGAGCTGATTGCTCTCAAAAGGAAGTACTAGGGGATACATTGCCCCGTCTACTACTACTGATCCTATGCTACTGGTCCTATCTAAGGGCCGTCGCTGCCCTCGTCGTCGCCGTCGTCACCGCTGTCGGCGCTACTCCCGGCGGGCTCGTCGTCGCTGCTCCAGCGGCCGCCGACTGGGCCCTCATTGTCCTCATCCTCCTCGTCAGCGTCATCATCGTCGCTGTCGAAGTCACTGAGGTTCCCCGGCCAGGGACAGAAGCGTTTGGCCGGTGGCTCGTCGGAGGAGGTGTCGTCCTCCTCCTCCTCCTCCTCCTTCTCCTCCTCCTCCTCCTCGGGAGAGGTGAAGTCGTCGAAGGAGAAGCGATCATCGTCGCTCTCCTCCTCCGTTTCCCCATCGGCGAGGAAGCGAAGGTCGCTTTCCCCGTCGGTCAAGGACTTGTCGTCCTCAGACCAGACGGAGAAGTCATGGCTGGACTCCTCCCCGGCCTCAATGGCGCGGCGGGTGTTGGCCGCGTGAACCTCCTCCGGGTTTGGCTCCGGCGTCGGCTCGCGGGAAGAGGAAGACTGGGTGGAGAGATCCGATGAGACAGAGGAGGAAGAAGACATGGTGGCGCAGGAGGGCTTTTTGGAGTGCTAATGCGAAAGGGATGCGGAAGCAAACTGTTTGGAGCGGTTAAATAAAAGGTGATATAGTGGAAATTCAGTGCCACAGCAGTTTCCGAGGAAGTGGTGCCTAAAAGAAAAAAAAAACTGCCAGGTCACGCGGAGAAGTTGAGAAGGCAAGGCATCATGATGAAGGATACTGCGACGGTTCTGCCACGACATGACCCGACGAAGAAAAAGCAGAGTGATTTTGGAATTATCAATTCCAAAACCAGGGGGGCATGTGTTATCACCAGAATTTGACCGAGTCAGAGGTGGGCCGCGATCAAGATGGATTTGAAGAATATACATGGAAGAAATACGTGAATCGGCCTGTTATGCAAAGTTTGGGCTAGTTGGCCCGTGTATCTGTAATATAGTAGGATACGTGTCGGTTAGGTAGAGTTTGTCTCGTGCACGGTGGGGTTTATTCCCACGTTAGAAAGTCCCCTGGACTATAAATATGTATCTAGGGTTTATGAAATAAACAACAACCATCGTTCAACACAAATCAATCTAGGCGCATCGCCAACTCCTTCGTCTCGAGGGTTTCTTCCGGGTAAGCATCATGCTGCCTAGATCGCATCTTGCGATCTAGGCAGTACAAGTTTATTCGTTGCCATGCGTTGCTCAAATGCGAAGCCTTTTTTATGGCGAGCAACGTAGTTATCTTAGATGTGTTAGGGTTAGCATTGTTCTTCGTATCATATGCTGTCGTAGTGCAACCCTTATACATCTAGCCGCCCTTACACCTATCTTAGGTGTAGGGGCGGCACCCCGCTTGATCATTATTTAGTAGATCCGATCCGTTACGGTTGCTCCTTGTTCTTCAAGGATTAGTTTAATATCTGCAATAGTTAGGCCTTACAAAGGGTTGGAGGATCCAGCGACGCGTAGGGTGTCGTTTGCTAGCCCTAGACAGGATGTTCCGAGGATCAACCTCGTGTTGGTTTTTAGGCCTTGTCTAGGACCGGCTTACGATCACCGTACGTGACCGCGAGGCCCAATCGTGAGTAGGATGATCCGATTATGCGGTGAAAACCCTAAATCGTCGTAGATCGTTTTAGCTTTATCTTGATCAAGCAGGACCACCATATATTCGTGCACCTCGTACGAATCATGGGTGGATCGGCTCCTTGAGCCGATTCACAGGATAACCTGAGAGTCGATCGAGGCTCGTATTTAATGTTTACGTGTATGCCATGCAGGAAACTAAGCGAGGCATCTCCATCACCTTCCTGACCAGGTATAGGTCAGGTGGCACGCCCTTGCACCAGCATCGGACGTGCGTACCAGAGGCTTTGCGGGCCGTCGCTCGGAGGGACCAGGGCCAGCCGCAGCCCTAAGTTGTTCCCGGCTCTACTGTGTTGCCCGTCGCTACTCGCCGGTGGGTTTCTGACCGCAACAAAGACTCTACACCATCTTCCTTGTTGTTCAAACTCAATACTAGAAATTATCTAGACCTTAGAGAGACCAAATATGCAAACCAAATTTTAGCATGCTCTATGTATTTCTTCATTAATGGGTGCAAAGTATATGATGCAAGAGCTTAAACATGAGCACAACAATTGCCAAGTATCACATTACCCAAGACATTTTAGCAATTTACTACATGTATCATTTTCCAATTCCAACCATATAACAATTTAACGAAGAAGAAACTTCGCCATGAATACTATGAGTAGAGCCTAAGGACATACTTGTCCATATGCTACAGCGGAGCGTGTCTCTCTCCCATAAAGTGAATGCTAGGATCCATTTTATTCAAACAAAACAAAAAACAAAAACAAACCGACGCTCCAAGAAAAGCACATAAGATGTGATGGAATAAAAATATAGTTTCAGGGGAGGAACCTGATAATGTTGTCGATGAAGAAGGGGATGCCTTGGGCATCCCCAAGCTTAGACGCTTGAGTTTTCTTAGAATATGCAGGGGTGAACCACCGGGGCATCCCCAAGCTTAGAGCTTTCACTCTCCTTGATCATGTTGCATCATACTCCTCTCTTGATCCTTGAAAACTTCCTCCACACCAAACTTAGAACAACTCATTAGAGGATTAGTGGACAATAAAAATTAACATGTTCAGAGGTGACATAATCATTCTTAACACTTCTGGACATTGCATAAAGCTACTGGACATTCATGGATCAAAGAAATTCATCCAACATAGCAAAAGAGGCAATGCGAAATAAAAGGCAGAATCTGTCAAAACAGAACAGTTCGTATTGACGAATTTTATCGAGGCACCAGACTTGCTCAAATGAAAATGCTCAAATTGAATGAAAGTTGCGTACATATCTGAGGATTACTCATGTAAATTGGCATAATTTTCTGAGTTAACTACAGAGAAAACAGCCCAGATTCGTGACAGCATAGAAATCTGTTTCTGCGCAGTAATCCAAATCTAGTATGAACTTTACTATCAACGACTTTACTTGGCACAACAAAACACTAAACTAAGATAAGGAGAGGTTGCTACAGTAGTAAACAACTTCCAAGACACAAAATAAAAACAAAGTACTGTAGTAAAAACCATGGGTTGTCTCCCATAAGCGCTTTTCTTTAACGCCTTTCAGCTAGGCGCAGAAAGTGTGTATCAAGTATTATCAAGAGACGAAGTGTCAACATCATAATTTGTTCTAATAATAGAATCAAAAGGTAACTTCATTCTCTTTCTAGGGAAGTGTTCCATACCTTTCTTGAGAGGAAATTGATATTTTATATTACCTTCCTTCATATCAATGATAGCACCAACAGTTCGAAGAAAAGGTCTTCCCAATATAATGGGACAAGATGCATTGCATTCAATATCCAAGACAACAAAATCAACGGGGACAAGGTTATTGTTAACCATAATATGAACATTATCAACTCTCCCCAAAGGTTTCTTTTTAGCATTATCAGCGAGATTAACATCCAAATAACAATTTTTCAATGGTGGCAAGTCAAGCATATCATAGACTTTCTTAGGCATAACAGAAATACTTGCACCAAGATCACATAAAGCATTACAATCAAAATCTTTAACCTTCATCTTAATGATGGGCTCCCAACCATCCTCTAGCTTTCTAGCAATAGAGGCTTTGCGCTCTAGTTTCTCTTCTCTAGCTTTTATGAGAGCATTTGTAATATGTTGCGTGAAAGCCAAATTTATAGCACTAGCATTAGGACTTTTAGCAAGTTTTTGCAAGAACTTTATAACTTCAGAGATGTGGAAATCATCAAAATCTAAATCATTATGAGCTACAGCAATGGGATCATCATCCCCAAGGTGGGAAATTTTTTTAGCAGTTTTATCACAAGCAATTTCAGCAGTTTTAGCAATTTCAGGCAGTTTTGTACGCTTTGCACTAGAAGTGGAAACATTGCTAACACCAATTCTTTTATTATTAATAGTAGGAGGTGCAGCAACATGTGAGGAATCAACATTACTTGTGGTGGTAATAGTCCAAACTTTAGCTATATTTTCCTCTTTAGCTAGTTTTTCATTTTCTTCTCTATCCCACCTAGCACGCAATTCAGCCATTAATCTTATATTCTCATTAATTCTAACTTGGATGGCATTTGCTGTAGTAACAATTTTATTTTCAATATCCTCAGGTTTAGCAGCCATTTTATTAATTAAAGAAGATTGTGATGCAGACATGTAAGAAATTCGGTTTTCAGCATTAGCAAGCTTAGTTTGCAACCCAGAAATTTCCATATTCAGATTTTTAAGTTGATTTCCTATATTCTTCAACAAGGTAGATTGCTCATTCATAGTTTTAGTAAACAATTTATTTTGCTCATATTGTGATTGCATAAAGCTCTTGGTGGATCTTTCAATTTCTAACACCTTTTCCTCATTAGGTGAAGCGTATCTACCATAAGAGTTACCATTAGCTAGATATGGCCTAGAATTATTTTGAGCAACCAATGACGCTAACGGAACATTATTAGGATCAACATTAGGCCTACCATTCATAAGCATAGACATAATAGCATCAATCTTATCACTCAAGGAAGAGGTTTCTTCGACATAATTTACCTTCTTACCTTGTGGAGCTCTTTCCGTGTGCCATTCAGAGTAATTGATCATCATATTATCAAGAAGCTTTGTTGCTTCACCAAGAGTGATGGACATAAAGGTACCTCCAGCAGCTGAATCCAATAGGTTCCGCGAAGAAAAATTCAGTCCTGCATAAAAGGTTTGGATGATCATCCAAGTAGTCAGTCCATGGGTTGGGCAATTTTTAACCAGAGATTTCATTCTTTCCCATGCTTGTGCAACATGCTCAGTATCTAATTGTTTAAAATTCATTATGCTACTCCTCAAAGATATAATTTTAGCAGGGGGATAATATCTACCAATAAAAGCATCCTTGCATTTAGTCCATGAATCAATACTATTCTTAGGCAGAGATAGCAACCAATCTTTAGCTCTTCCTCTTAATGAGAAAGGAAACAATTTCAATTTAATAATATCACCATCTACATCTTTATATTTTTGCATTTCACACAATTCAACAAAATTATTGAGATGGGCAGCAGCATCATCAGAACTAACACCAGAAAATTGCTCTCGCATAACAAGATTCAGTAAAGCAGGTTTAATTTCAAAGAATTCTGCTGTAGTAGCAGGTGGAGCAATAGGTGTGCATAAGAAATCATTATTATTTGTGGTTGTGAAGTCACACAACTTAGTATTTTCAGGAGTGGCCATTCTAGCAGTAGTAAATAAAGCAAACTAGATAAAGTAAATGCGAGTAACTAATTTTTTTTGTGTTTTTGATATAGCAAACAAGATAGCAAATAAAGCTAAGCAAGACAAAAACAAAGTAAAGAGATTGGGAAGTGGAGACTCCCCTTGCAGCGTGTCTTGATCTCCCCGGCAACGGCGCCAGAAAAAGAGCTTGATACGCGTACAGCACGCGTCCGTTGGGAACCCCAAGAGGAAGGTGTGATGCGTACAGCGGCAAGTTTTCCCTCAGTATGAAACCAAGGTTTATCGAACCAGTAGGAGCCAAGAAGCACGTTGAAGGTTGATGGCGGCGGGATGTAGTGCAGCGCAACACCAGAGATTCCGGCGCCAACGTGGAACCTGCACAACACAACCAAAGTACTTTGCCCCAACGAAACAGCGAGGTTGTCAATCTCACCGGCTTGCTGTAACAAAGGATTAGATGTATAGTGTGGATGATGATTGTTTGCAGAGAACAGAGAACAAAGATGTGCGAGAGATTGTATTTCAGTATAGAGAATTGGACCGGGGTCCACAGTTCACTAGAGGTGTCTCTCCCATAAGATAAACAGCATGTTGGGTGAACAAATTACAGTTGGGCAATTGACAAATAAAGAGGGCATGACCATGCACATACATATTATGATGAGTATAGTGAGATTTAATTGGGCATTACGACAAAGTACATAGACCGCTATCCAGCATGCATCTATGCCTAAAAATTCCACCTTCAGGTTATCATCCGAACCCCCTCCAGTATTAAGTTGCTAACAACAGACAATTGCATTAAGTATTGCGCGTAATGTAATCAGTAACTACATCCTTGAACATAGCACCAATGTTTTATCCCTAGTGGCAACAGCACATCCATAATCTTAGATATTTCTGTCACTTCCCCAGATTCACGGAGACATGAACCCACTATCGAGCATAAATACTCCCTCTTGGAGTTACAAGCATCTACTTGGCCAGAGCATCTACTAGTAACGGAGAGCATGCAAGATCATAAACAACACATAGACATAACTTTGATAATCAACATAACAAGTATTCTCTATTCATCGGATCCCAACAAACGCAACATATAGAATTACAGATAGATGATCTTGATCATGTTAGGCAGCTCACAAGATCCGACAATTAAGCACAATGGGGAGAAGACAACCATCTAGCTACTGCTATGGACCCATAGTCCAGGGGTAGACTACTCACACATCACTCCGGAGGCGACCATGGAGGCGTAGAGTCCTCCGGGAGATGATTCCCCTCTCCGGCAGGGTGCCGGAGGCGATCTCCTGAATCCCCCGAGATGGGATTGGCGGCGGCGGCGTCTCAGTAAGGTTTTCCGTATCGTGGCTCTCGGTACTAGGGGTTTCGCGAGGGAGGCTTTAAGTAGGCGGAAGGGCAGGTCAGGGGGCCACATGAGGGGCCCACACCATAGGGCCGCGCGGCCAAGGCAGGGGCCGCGCCGCCCTAGGGTTTGGCTGCCTCGTGGCCCCACTTCGTCTCCTCTTCGGTCTTCTGGAAGCTTCGTGGCAAAATAGGACCCTGGGCGTTGATTTTGTCCAATTCCGAGAATATTTCTTTACTAGGATTTCTGAAACCAAAAATAGCTGAAAACAGCAACTGGCACTTCGGCATCTTGTTAATAGGTTAGTTCCAGAAAATGCACGAATATGACATAAAGTGTGCATAAAACATGTAGATAACATCAATAATGTGGCATGGAACACAAGAAATTATCGATACGTCGGAGACGTATCAGTCCCTGGCCCGGTTGACCGGATTCTAGACCGGACTTGTCCGAGTCTGTCTCGACCAGATCTTTTCTGGGTCGGTTTTACTTGTATTTTTCGACCAGAACTCGTCTCGGACGCCTATATAAGTGCCTTGGACGACCCCCTAGCTGCTTTAGACCACGTTTAAGATAAACCCTAGTTCTTAGTTGTTTGCTCTGCAAAACTATTGAATTCCCTACACCATATTGCTTGATATTGTGTAGATCCTAAAAAGTCTTGTGTGATCTGCTGTTCCATTGGGAATTAGACGGTTGCAACTTACCGCTTCATGGTCGGCGGCTACGTGCGCAAGTGTGTGGAGTTGCGAATATCTTGCAGGGTTGAGAGCTGTTGCATTGGTGACAGGGACCAATCGAGAGATCTCGTTGCGTCATACAAGTTAGCATCCACTACATCGTCGTGTTTCTCCGCTGCCATCACCCCGTGATCATCATCACCACCGTTTCTTACTGAGAAGATCGGGCCACCCCTTATCAGGTGATAAAGCTCATCGTCCATTAATGCATACTTAAAAGCCATCTGCCGGACAGCTATGTTCGTCCTCTTGCTAGGATCCTGCAAATATTCAACAATAGGTCTTTCCAATCTTCTTGTTCACCTGCACTAGATCCTTCATTAGTGACCGAATCAATGTGATTTAATTCAGTCTTACCTATGATAGCGACACTACTAGGGAAAAGCCTATAGGTGGAGGCAAGTTGTGCCGGCGCACCACCTTGTGCATGCGCCGGTGGAAAGGATTGCCGGCGCACCACATTTCAGCCGCGCCGGCGATGAAGGGATACTGCCGGCGCACCTCGGGGAAAGGCTCGCCGGCGCTATTTCCTGGCATGGCCCGGGCCGATTCGGGCCAGGCCGAAGAATCATTGCCGGCGCACCGGCCCAGTGGTGCGCCGGTGGAAAGTTTGCTATTGCCGGCGCACCCCTGGGCCGGTGCGCCGGCAATGATTCTTGGGCCTGGCCCGGTTGTGATATAGCCGAAAGGGGTATATGTTGCCGGCGCACCATGGTCCAGTGCGCCGGCAATAACACAGCGATTATTTCAGCCACCAACCAGCCCACTCACTCACACACTCACTACACTCCACTTCTCCACACAAACCCGAGCCTTCTCCCAACCCAGCTCATTTTTGCCCATTTCTATCCCCAATTTCACCAATTTGACCAAACAAAATCAAAATTTTTGAGCAAATCTTCCCTTCCTACATGCATCTCCCACATCCCCCTATGTAGATCTAGATCTACTATCCCGCATTGACCGCTCAATCTAGATCTAGATCTAGAAAGTCGGCTTCCATACGCCATTGTCGCGGCGCGTCGTCTCGATCTTATCGACGAATATATCAAACAAATAGGTGATTAATGAACAAATTAAGGAATGAAATCGATGTATGTTGGACATTTGAAGAAAAGCTCTCGTGTGTGGCATATATATATGTTGTGCTTGTGCTTGTGTGTGTGTTGGCGTTGAAAATGAGTTGCCAACGTTGCGCCGAAATGTTGATTCTTCAAGTTTCCGTTTCGGCACATTTCTGGCGCTCCTATGTCCTACCGTGTAGGAAGGTCATGCCGAAATTTTCCGTGAAAACTACCAACGGATGCATGGTTCTAATGAATTATGTAATCTTACCATGCAGGCGATAATGGTTATCGAGATGAGTGAAAGCATCGTGATGAGATATCTGAAACACGCGATCATCGACATGTATGAAAATAACCGCACGGAGGTATTGTGTCCGTGCCGGAGATGCAAACGAGGGAAATGGTTTGACCCGTATTCAGGCAAGTTGCAGGGGCACCTGCTCACTAATGGTTTCATGCATGGACACACTCAATGGATGAGTGATGATGGCGCGGAGGTCAATGGGGCAACGGCGGCAGGTGGTAAAAATGGCCGGCAAGAAGGAGGGCATCCTGATACTGATGACGATGAAGAGTTTGTCGCACATGACGATAACCTTGACGACGACAATAACCTTGACGATGACAATAACCTTGACGACGACGAAGAGGTGCCGCTAGCTTCAGTCGTGCGGGACCCTCATCTTCAAGATCTGCTTCTCGAAAAGACGAAAGGCGCCAAGCGGAAATCAAAGCTTGAGCAACTCGAGATAGACTCGAATACTCCGTTGTACGACTCAGGTCGCGGGTTGGGGGAGTCTCGCTTGAGAGTAGCTCTCGATGTGCTGCAGATGAAGGCGAAACACGGATGGACGGACACAAGCGTCGACGACATCCTGGAATACGTGAAAGATCTCCTTCCTGCCGGGAACACGTGTCCTGGTAGTCTAGCCGAGGCCAAGAGAATCACGTGCCCTCTCGACTTACCCCACGAAAAGTATCACGCTGCATCAACGTTGTATCATGTATCGCAAGGAGCACATGGACAAGACCAAATGTCCTGTGTGTGAAGCTGAACGGTACAAGAAAGGGAAGAAGAAAGCTCCTCGGAAAGTTGTGTGGTACTTCCCGCTCGCCCCCCGGCTTCAACGGTTCTACGCGGACCGCAAGGAAGCAAAGCTCATGCGCTGGCACGCAGAAAGAAAGGAGGCAGTGTTGAATGATAAAGAGCGGATTGAGCACCCGGTCGACGCACCCTTCGGATGCAAGCCGGTGGAAAGCATTAGACAAGGAATTCGGAAGTTTTGGGGCAGATCCCAGAAACATCAGGTTGGGTGCGAGCACGGACGGATTCAATCCGTTCGGAAACCAGAGCAGCACACATAGCACATGGCCCGTGTTTGTATGGATCTACAACCTCCCGCCCTGGCTGTGCATGAAGAGGAAGTACATACAGATGAGTATGCTAATTCAAGGGCCGACACAGCCAGGAAACGATATCAACATGTATCTCGAACTATTAAAGGAGGAGCTTGAAACGTTGTGGGCGGAGGAAGGGGTAGATACATGGGACGCCGTCGCGGAAGAATATTTCCCTTTGAGAGCCGCGTTGATCACGACGGTGCAGGACTACCTCGGATACGGTTACATTTCGTGCCAGGTGTGCCATGGACACAAGGCATGTGTCAGGTGCATGGAAGAGACGATGTTTTTGCAGCTTGGTAAGGATGGCTCTTCGAAAACAGTTTACATGGGGCATCGAAGGTGGCTACAGAAAACTGACCCATGGAGAAAGCGTGGAGATCTGTTCGATGGTACAAATGAACCCCGAGGACCTCCACGTAAGAAGAGCGGCGAAGAGATCGATACATTACTGAAAGGTTGGAAGGAGTGCCCTGCGCCGGGAAAGATTCGTCAAAAGCCTGGAGAGAAGAAGAAGAAAAAGGAAACGACGCCGCTCATTGGTGTATGGAAAAGGAGGTCCGTGTTTTGGGACTTGCCGTCTTGGAAAATTCTCGATACACCTCACTTGCCTTGATGTCATGCATATTACAAAGAACGTGTGCGAGAGCTTGCTTGGCACTCTTCTCAACATGCCGGACCGGACCAAAGATGGGCCGAAAGCAAGACAGGACCTGAAAGTTTTGGCCATCAGGGAAGAGCTTCAGATCCCGCCGGCCCAAGAGGGACAGTCGGAGGAGGAGGCGGACGGCGGTCAGAAGCGCAAAAGGATTAAGTAGCCAGACTATTACTGTCCCCCCTCCTGCTTCACTTTTAGTCCGGCCGAGGTCGATCAATTTTTCAATTGCCTTGTAGGAGTCAGAGTGCCCTTCGGTTACCCCGGGGTAATAAGCAGATACATGGACCCCAAGAAATGAAACTTCAGCGGCATGAAGTCTCATGACTGTCACGTGATGATGACGCAGATTCTTCCGGTTGCAATCCGAGGTATAATGGATGACCATGTCCGTGCAACGCTGATCGGGCTGTAACTTCTTCGACGTCATAACTCGGAAGTCGATAAGCGTGAAGAAACTCGCAAGGCTCCGGGAAGAGATCGTGGTGATCCTATGTGAGATGGAGATGTACTTCCACTTTGCATTCTTTGACGTGATGGTCCATCTGTTGGTCCATATAATGGATGATATCGTCAGTCTAGGGCCGGCATTCTTACACAACATGATGCCGTTTGAAAGAATGAATGGGGTCATTAAAGGATACGTTCGTAACAGGTCACATCCAGATGGACGCATCGTACAGGGCTGGCTCACCGAAGAGTGCATCTCTTTCTGCACGAATTATCTAGACATCGAGGACCCTGTTGGTTTGCCTCAAAACAAGTACCTCCGTAGGTTCGAGGGAGTAGGCCACAAAAATGGAAGGAAGGAACTGCACGTGCACATGTCTGGTCGGAGTTCCGACTTTGACAGGGCCAACTTAGTAGCGCTACAACACATTGACTTGATCGATCCTTGGTTGAAAGAGCACAAAACCATGATAGAGAACAGTGGCAAGCCGATGATGACGGAAGCAGACATATACAGAGAGCACAACTCCTCTTTCGCGCTGGTTCAAAGACCACATTGTTGCTAATCCCCCACCAATGGATTCGACAAGGATAAACTAGTATTGGCCTTGTCACATGGCCCCGCGCCCAACATCATGACTTACCAAGCGTACGATATCAACGGGTACACATTCTACACGGAAGAAAAAGACAAGAACAGTGTTTACCGGAACTCAGGGGTAACGATGGATTCTGGACGGGTGACGTAAAGACTAGATACTACGGAAGAATCGAGGAAATGCGGGAGCTTAGCTACGCTGGGGAGAAAGTGCCGATGTTCCGTATCGGATGGGCTAAGAGCGTCGTAAAAGAAGACCGGTATTTCACCACCATGTTTCTACCCGAAGCCAACAAATCAAAGTCCACGAACGCCACCGCGCGAGAATGAGCCATGGGTGCTGGCAGAACACGTGCACCAATGCTTCTTCATAACCGACCCATCCAGGCCTAGCCGTGTTATCGTGAGGAGAGGCAAGAGGACCATCGTCGGAATGGATGGAGTCGCCAACGAGGAAGACTTGAAGGACAAGTCGGAGACCCAATGATGGAAGAATCCGAGGACGAAGACACAACATACACCACAAGAAGAAGCAGGACCACGCTACCGAGGTCAGGTCGACCCTTCAAAAGAAGAAGTCACGACACGGGGCTAAATTATTCAACGACGAGCAAGAAAAGCAAGAAGAAAGCGAAACACTCTTCTCAATCAATGATGTAAAAATTTATTTGCAATCTATAACTCATATTTTGTGTAATTCATAACTACTCATATGGTCATGGCCAATATTTTATGTATGACTAATTAATATTGTGTTGGTCAATATTTTGTGTATGTATATATAACTCATATATATATCTTCATGTTTTTACATAACTCATGCATATTGCTTCATTATTATCTTGAAAAGATAAGAAAAATAAAATACTACAGTATTTGGGGTAAAAGAAAAGAAACATACAATAAAGAGAAAAGAAATAAATTTTTGGGGTAAAAGAAAAGAAACATACAATAAAGAGAAAAAAATACTACAGCTGATCCAGGGTTATTGCCGGCGCACCAGGCTTATTAATTCGCCGGGGGTATACTTGTCCCCGGCGAACCAGGTATGTGGTGCGCCGGCAATAACCCTGGATCAGCTGTAATTAGGACTTAACCTTTTTTCCCCTTCTTCTCCCCGCACAGCCACATCTCCAACCCCCACCGTCGAGCGCCGCCGTTCTGTCGCCACCTCAAGTCCCCCTCTCGAGCGCCGCCGTTCTGCGCCCCGCCACCGCCCTCCACCATCCCCTCGACCATCCCCCACCACCTGCCACGTACGCCGCCGCGGAAGACCCGTGGAGAAGGAGGTGCCGCGCGCCATTGGAGAAGGAGGTGCCGCGCGCGAGGGGACGTCGGCGCCGCCGTTGGAGAAGAAGGAGCCGCGCGCCATTGGTGAGCTTCCCGCTCCCCTTCCCTCTCCCCTTCCCTCCCCCTTCCCTCTCTGTTTAGCTAGGGTTCTTCCTCATCTCCGGTGACCCAAGCCGGTTAGGGTTCTTCCTCGTCTCATACCCTGGTTCATTTAATTCGTGTTTAATACCCTGGTTAAATTTGAATGCTAAAATTGGTTTGAAAAGCTAAAATTTGATGTGCAACAAAATTGCCCAAAAAGGAAGTTTGAATGCTAAAATTGGTTTGAAAAGCTAGCAGTATTGTTCTCTGGTTTTGGTTCTTTATGTTCATAGGAGGTTAATTGCTAGCAGTAGCAAAAAAGGAAGTTGCAGTAGGAAAAAAGAAAATGAACATAGGTTTGGTTCAAACATGAAAAAATAAAAATGAACAGAGGTTTGGTTCAAACAAGAAAATGATTTTAGTTGCAGGTATGTTAGTTCTTCATTAAATGAAAATGAAAATGAAAATGAAAATGGTTTTGCTAAATGGTTAAATGAAAATAAAATGCTCATGCTTATGCTACTGCAATCAAGTTGAAAATGAACTTTATATATGTTGGTTTTGCTAAATGGTTAAATGAAAATAAAATGCTCATGCTTTTGCTAAATGGTGTTGCATGCTCATGCTAATAATATGAATGAAATTCATAGGTTAATTTGTTCTCTGGTTTGAAAAAGGAAAATGAATGCTAGCAGTATGTTAGTTCTTGATTAAATGCATTCTCTGGTTTGCTAGGTAAAGAAGCAGCAGGTTTACCTCACCAAACCATTTATAAAATGCCCAGAAAATGCTAGCATCTTGACTGGTGTTCTCTGGTTTAAAAATGCTAGCATTTTGGTTATGGTACTGCCAATTCATATAAAGTTCATAGGAGAAAAGAATGCTACTGCATTTATTCTCTGGTTTCATAATGGTTCATGCTATATATATGAAATGCTCTCTGTAATTTTTCAACTAGAAATAAAATGATGCAGTAGCTTTAAATGATATAGCAATAAAGTTGAAAATGAACTTTATATATGTTGGTTTAGTTGGTTTAGATGAAATGCAAATGAAGTAGCTAGCTACTTTATGCTACTTTATGAAGTAGGTTTAGTTCATAAAAAGAACAAGTGCTGTTGAAAAAAGAAAATAAAATGCATGCTACTGAATTAAGAATGCTAGCAGTAGCAAGAAAATTCTTTAATAAAAATGCATGCCTCTTTGTCAAATTATGTTAGCAATAAAAATAAAATGCTCTCTGGTTTTGCTCTACGGTTTGCTAAAATGACACATGTGATCTTCTCTGGTTCATTTAAAAGAAACTCACTGCTCGCAGTAGCTTCCATTTAATTGATTTAGTTAAATGCTAAAAATTGTTCTCTCAAGTTGGAAATTGTTCTCTGGTTGGAAATTGTGATATAGAAATAACTAAATGAAAAAATGTAAATAGCTAGTATTAGTTGGTTTAGTTGATAAAATTTGTTCTCTGGTTGGTTTAAAAAGAACAAGTGCTATGTTCATTCTCTGGTTCATTTAAAAAGAACAAGTGCTATGTTCATTCAGAGAACTAGTATACATTTAAATTATATAGATGTTCATGCTATTCTATAAATTCTATAGATGTTTGCTGGCTAAAATTCTGGTTCAATTCATTCTTTTAAATTCATTCTCTGGTTCAATTCATTTATGCTTGTTTGAGAATTTGAGATATGGTGGTATGGTGGTTCAATTCATTCTCTGGACAAAAGAAAATGCCATTGCAGAGAAAATGGTCCCCTTAACCAGAGAAAATGGTCCTCTGTAGAAATGGAAAAATGTTTCCTAGAGCAAAAGCATGTTTCACCTAGCTTGTTTGATATGCTCTAAAATTTATGGTATTATCTTGATGTTTAAAACTTCTATTGAATTTGAAATTAGTATTGCAAGAGTGTAGGATGCTGCTAATTGTTGATGTACATGTTTTGTGGTTTGAACAATTCTTCGGTTGAATTTGGAATTAGCCTAGCTGGAGTGTATGATGCTGCTAAGCAGAGTTTGATGGAGGTTGTCAAGTGTTATTCACTATGTTCATTCTCTGGTTTTAAATGGAGGTTGTCAAGTGTTATTTTTATGCTGATGTAAAATGCCACTGTAATGTATATGCTAAAAAGCTAGCTACTGTAATTTATGTGGTGATGGTTATGGTGATGGCATGGTTATGGAGATGGTTATGGTTATGGTTATGGCATTTCTATGTTTGCATTTCTGTTACAGGGATTGAGTTGCTATTGAGTGCCGGAATGTCGATTCATTTCCGTTCCGGCAATTCTAGCACTCGGCATGACCAATTTTTAGCAAAGGTCATGCCGAATTTTTCCGTGAATTCTAACTCTTTTTCGTCTTCTATTAGTGCAAGCCACCATGTCGTCTCAAGAAGAGTTAGAGGAGCACTACAATAGGCACTTCTTTAGGACGGAGGAGGATGCCGAGGCCGCTGGTGTTGGCGGCGACGAGGACCATGAGATGGAGGATGCCGCTGGGGGTAGTGCCGACGAGCCGAGCGGCAACGAGGCAAGCGCCGCCGCCGGGGGTAGTACCTACGAGCCTAGCGGCGATGAGGCAACCGGCGCCGCCGGGGGTGGCGGCGAGACAAGCGGCGACGATCCTAGCGCCGCCGCCGGGAGTAGTGGCACCGGGACAAGTGGAGCCAAGAGGCCGCGGAAGGCAAGGCGCCAAAACACGGTCGGCACCGGCAGAGACACAGTCACAGACGTGGACCCCGCCAGTGGTTTGCCGGTGTTGCCTAAGGATGTTGCCAAGGGGTACGGCAACCAACTGGCATGTATCCTCCGAGAGGTCGTCAATCTCAACGAGACGGACCTCCGAGCTGAGAGCAAAGCGCCTTTGCGAGCCCAGCTCATTGCGAGGTTGCACGCACGATACAAGTTCCTAGGCGACTACGCCTCCGGTCATCAAACCAACAACATTGTGAACTCACAAGCCCTCACGAAGTTCACCAAACACCTCAGCAGCTATAAGTACATGGTGCGGAGGCTGATTGCTGAGGGCAAAGGTTTCGAAGAGGTCCACTCCGCCTTTCCGCATGTCACCCAGGCGGACTTTGATGCTTTGTGGCCAATGAAGAGCTACAAGCAACCAAGAATCGCAAGTTGTGGGGGAAGGAAATGCGGGAGCTTAACATCGGCAACCACAACCTTGGGAGCCGTGGAGTACGAGGGAAAGGAGCCCTATTGGGCGAAGGAGGACGAGGCGTATGTAAATGCCGGCATTGAGAACCCCTGGCTCAAGTACAAGGACCCGCTTGAAAGAAGATTCATCAGGTCCCGGTACCATAAGAAGAAACTAACCGGGGAACTTGTCACGGACCCGAAGGTCGTAACCGACATAATTTGGTTCACGAACGACCAGAAGGTCTGGCGTTGGAGAAAAAGCTGGTAAGCAATTTACCGGTTTTATTAGATCAAGTATCGTTCATATAATAGTAGCAACATTTCTAAATGGTTCGCGTTTCTTCCGCAGGAAGAAGAAAGACAAAGACTTTCTCAAGCCTCCCAAGGTGACGAAGGCTCCTCGTCCCAGGCGTCGACGGGCAGGGTAGCCTGGGACAAGCCTCTCGTACGGGCGCTAAACATCGTTAATGAGCATTCACCGACGAGAAGGCCGCATAGAGGCCGTGTGGCTGGCGCCGGTACAGGCTACAAGCATGGTCACTATGGCTTGTCGTCTGCGGCCGATAAAAATGCGCGTAATGAGAGGAAGCAGCGGGAGGCGGAGGAAATGAGGGAGTCAATCCTAGCCCAAGTCCAAGCTGGTTTGGTACCGCAATCTGTACCGCAACTCAAAGCTACACTCGTGCACGAAGTCAAAGCTGAAGTCGCCGCTGGAGTCCAAGCAGATTTCAACGCTATGCAAGCGTGGTATGAGGGTGGCAAACAAGGCCCCCCCCCGAAAATGCAAGTGGTTAGCTTCAACGGCAGCAACTCGATGGTGCCGCCGTCCGCCGGCAATGACAATGTTATAATGGAGACTCCTCCGGCCGCCGGCAATGTCGCTGGTGCTAGGGATTCACCGTCCATGCCGGGTAGCAGCCCCTCCGTCACTTGCACGCCCGCCGCCGCATGTGCTGGCCCGTCGACATTAGCCGAGCTCAACGCCCTCAAGGTAATTAACTAATGTGTACATCAAGTTAATATATTAGTTTCGTCATCCTTGCCCTCTCTCTAACGCCATACACATGTTCTCGCAGGCGCTCTCGACGCCATGCACCTTTTTGATGAGAGTAAACGACGAAATCAAAGACGTCGCGAGGGGGTCCATCATTCGGCCCCTGGATAAGAAGTGGCACACACGAGATATGGCGGATGACGTTTACCGGGTTGAAGTGGATCGGGCGTTACCGGGCTATGAGGATTTGTTTCCTCCTAATCAACCGCATGGTGCCGATGACGATAGCCCGTTGAATCTGGCCTCACTGAAGGGTTGGGTACTGCTATGGCCGAAGACCCTAATTCGGATCAACACCTACTCGGGGTCGACGGCAAGCAAAGACAAGCACCTTGCGGCGCCACATGTCAGCGTCCCTCCACGACAGCCAGCGGCGCCCGTGGTCATCGCCCCACCAGAACGGCCAGCTGCGCCAGAGGTCAGCGCCCCACCACAACAGCCAGCTGCGCCAGAGGCCGAGGAATATGAACGTGACAACTTCCAATGGGATATTCCTACGTCTTCACAAGTTGTCCATGAGGATGCGCCGGGCTTCAAATATGTGTGCTCCAAGAAGCTGTTCGATTCTCAAGAAACAGCTGATGAGGAGGAAAATCCTGAGGAGGTCGCCACCGCCGCCGTCAAAAATATGTTGAGCCCAAACACACTCCGTGCTACGGCCACTACGGCGATGGATGGTCCAGCACTACAACCCAAGAAGAGGAAGAGGGCAAATAAGAAGGACGCCCAAGACAAGGCGGCGGCGGCCAAATCCAAGGACAAGGTCCCACTCCTTGACAAGTTGCCAAACAATTGGCGACCTCTGCATCACTTGGGTCAACCGATGCTGCCGGAGCATGTCGTGAAGAAACTCACCCCGGATATGAGGAGCTTGCATGAGACTGTCTTGCATGTGGAGAACCTTCTTCTCAAATCAAAAGATCCTGGTTACCCTCTCTTCGTGGCGAAGGTGCCAACTGGCATGAACTTCGTCGAGAAGTACCCCGCGGACTTGTGCTTCATCCGGTTCAACGACATCTTCAGCATCTATCGCATGCAAGCGCTCCACTTTAGTGTGGTTCGCCTAGTTGCTCTTAGCATGTCTTCCCAGATTGTTAAGGAGGGGACGCCGACCATCGCGATCATGGACCCCTTCTATATGCGGGAGAGCATCATCTGCAACCACTGGGGATCGCGCGATTGCCACCCAAAGAGTCGAGGATTTCATCTTTGGCGAACATTAAGAAGGGCGCCATTCTCATCCCTTACTTCCCCGAGTAAGTAATCACTCGCTAGTCCCCCATCACCATTCTATCCTATATCTCCATTTGCATTTCCAAAGGTTAATCTGTGTGTTTTCCGCAGAGACAAGTTCTGCACCCTCATCGTCGTGCACCCGCAACACTCGCATGCAGTCTATCTCGACTCGGGTAGGGACCGCAAGAAAGACTACTCCCACATCAGGGCCCTTCTCAATGATGCTCTCACCGGCTTCGCCAACAAGGCAGGCCCCCTCAAAGTAGAGAGGAAATCCCGAGGAGGCTTCGTCTTAACCCACACAACCAACTTCCCTGCCTCGAGCGATCGACGCCCGACAATGGGATGGACGCGTGGTACGCCATCCTTCAGATGCAGGAGTACATAAAGTACGCAGATGACATGTTGCTGCCAGATAATCTCAGAAACAGGTTTGCAAACATGGCGGATGTCCCTGATAGAGAGATTAGAAAGAACTGGGGTCGCATCCAGCAGTTCATTTGCACGATAATCCTGCAGGATGTCAACAGTAGGTCTGGCGAGTTCTTCTACGGCTATGGTCTACCACCTAATGATGAGATAGACCTCCGCTTGGAGATGTCGCGTGATGAGAGGCCGTTCAACTCGCTTGAGGGCTGCCGTCCATTCCCCCCTAGGCGTACAACCTGATCCTACGACGGGAACACTTGCTAAAGCTTGAACGATATGTCCTTGAACTTCCGTACTGTAATAATTGTTATATATTCCCATAGAATCGACTAGTTGCTTTTATTTAGTTGTATGAATGTGCATGTGAACATGTGTCTATAGTTTCATTTACTTTGCTATATATTTCAAGATTATGGCGTACATAGCTTAATAATTATTTGCATTTACTCGACCACTACTTGCCTCGTATTTGGAGTTCGCCGATGATTAGAATGTTCGGTCAATCGTACACTCGGGGGTGGAGCCAGTGAGCCTTGGTGCGACGGCCACAAGTATCAATCTATTGTGCATCCTACCTAGCCTCACTGACTCTATCCCTGGATATTAATATTTGTTTCGACCGACAAAGTATGAGGCACGCTATTTAATTCGTACTACTTGTCTTCTATTTGAGTTCGCACTTCTTAATTGCATTGGCCGATGATTAAAATGTTCGGTCACTTGTACACTCCGGGGTGGGGCCAGTGAGGCTTGGTGTGAAGGCCACAAATATCAATCTATTGTGCATCCTACCTAGCCTCACTGACCCCATCCCTGTATGTTATTATTTATTTCGACCAACAAAGTATGAGGCACATGCTATTTAGTTCATACTACTTGTCTCTTATTTGAGTTGGCACTTGTTCATTGCATTGGTACTAACGTTTTACTTGTCTTGTGAATGGAGATGCCGACGACATATGTCGTGTACAAGGGAGGGTTCTGGAGTCTACGACGACTGGGAGGACTGTCGGAGACAGGTGCACCGTTTCAGCGGCAACAGCTACAAGGGATACCCCACTAGGGTGGAGGTGGAAGGAAGATACGCCCGTTATCTAGCGGGAGAGATGAGGGACATGAGGAGGAACCGGATGAAGACCATGGCCTTCGTGATGATGGTCATGACCATGTTGGTCATGTTCTATGTGATTCTAGTTTAGGTTAGGACCTACATTGTGAGGTGTATGACGATACTTGTGACGACTATGTACCAAGACTTCTAACTTTGTGAAACTTCGTCGTTCGGTGTTGCATATGCACATGTGTTGTATGAATCAACACATTCCGAAACGAGACTTGCGTATTTGTGTACTGATACCGAAATGAAACTTGGCTCTCTATGTGCTTCTCATATTGCATGTAATACTGTATAAATATGAACTGCGTTGTAAATATATACTGCTGTCAAAATTGTATTGTAATATGCTGGAAAAAAGTGGAAAAAAGAATTTTCGAATTAATTGCCGGCGCACCTAAATGAAACATTGCCGGCGCACGTAGCATGCGCCAGTGCTGGAAGCACTACTGCCGGCGCACCTGATAGTGCGCCGGTGGAATAGATCTTTGCCGGCGAAGCAGGGTGGTGCGCCGGCAGTGTCCGTTTATCACCGGCGCACTACCTGGTGCGCCGGCAGTGTCCGTTTTTCACCGGCGCGTTCGCACCGGCGGGCTCGTGGTGCGCCGGCAATGGGGGTTTTAGGTGCACCGGCAATGGGCCTTTCCCTAGTAGTGCGAGAGCAAACATCGGCCTATGAGATATATGAAAAATGCCACGATTAACATGGTAGCCAGATGCTTGTTGTGCTAATTCATTTGCATTCCAAATGTATTGCCTAGATATATGAGCAATGCTAAAGTAATCTAAGGTAGAAAATATATCTAGAGATTATCAAGATACATATTAAGTGATTCGCCGAAACATTGGCAAACCTTGGATTTTTGTTATACTACTACCAATGAATTACTAGAAGCCTCAATATGTGTATCACCTTGTCTCGTGTTTTAATAGGACTAGGGACGATGTTAACACGCCATATCGTCCATGATTAGATAATTCTCTCAGGGAGATAGGATAAGTATTGGCCATGTGTTGTTTGCCTCAAAGGCCTGTATAATTCATCCACCAAAGTATGTATAGCCGAAATAAACAAAATAAAACAACTCTGATTATGAACTCTAAACATTTCGGCCTCTCAGATTAGCAACAAAATTGCAACTAACCAAATGAATAACGTTTTGGTAATACCCTTTGATGATGTAAAGAATTATAATGCATCCACGGATTAAAATAAGACCATGGAGGGTAACTGATCATACCTGAGGATATGCTACATGGCATAGGCATAAATGGCATGGCTGAATAATATGTATGATGTGCTGACCGAAACCTCTTAGTATATGATAGGAAATTCTTTCTTGATCGTTTGCTAGCCTCGGCCTTTTCTTCCTTCATCCTTATCGCTATTCTTGCAATAGGAACTTGCACATCCTCCTTACTTTGAGGTCCTTCCTTAGGGACCCATGCCATGTTCTTTGTCTTCAGCTTTGTGGCACTAAACCATTTCAGCTTTCTCTCTTGCCAGCTTGTTAAGCCGAGTGGGCATCCCGGCTGTGATTTAGTTTTGCACATTAGCGTTTCTTCCTTAGCCTCTGGCACTTTCAACTTTACTTGTTCAGATTTGGCACTTCGAGCTCCAGCATTTACTTGCTTCATCTCTTTGTCTTCTGTAGCCAAGGTCAACTTGACCGACTCTTTTTTATTTGGGATCGAATCTGAAACATCACACTTACGGTTATCCTTTTTCACTTGATAAACTTGCTTGATCGTCTCCTTATTGTTCATTGAGCTCCTAACCGATTCCTTTTTATTGAAACGGTCTTTGACATGTGATTGTTGTTCAGATTTTGACCTTCTTGGAGCTGCATAATTTGGGTTAGATGATCTATGGTAAGACGGATAACGTGCCCTTGGGTCATACATGTGATCCCATGATGGATATGGATAACAATCACCATAGGAAGGTATCCATGACATTGGCATTGGTGGCCTAAAGGGAGGATACGAAGCTGCTGCATTGAACTTCTCCCATTGCCAATCCCGGTCTTTAGACTTTTGCCTTGGGGGTGATCTCGATGACTTTACAATACTTGGCTGATAAGAACTCCTTGCTTCACTCTCCTTCTTATATTTCTCCAATAACTCTGCGAAAGTGACTTTATTTTTCTTACCCTTGTGTTTATCACGGCCTTTGTCCTATTTCGTTTTGCATCCATCGATCTTTGAATTTTGTTGTTTTCCCCCAGTGCTTGATGTCCTTGGTGTAGCTTCAATGGAACACCCAGCTTCAAGAATGTCTTCAACATGCTCTTCAATAATTTCTTCACTTGAAAGCTTGATCCCATTATCTTTCGTGTGTACCTTCTCATCATCATATGAATCGGCTAGAGGTAACCGATACAATAACTTTTGATCATTCATACCAATCGAAATAGATTGGCTAACAATTTGTGTTTCAACAAATTGCAATCGTCCTTTATCTACAGCCGATTGTACTATTTTATGAAACATGGTGCAATTATGAGTACTATGCTCAAACGAATCATGCAACTTGCAATAGATTCGTCCTTGTGCTAATGGCTCAACATTGTGATCAAGGATTCTAATATAATCACTCTTCAGCAATACATCAAAGATATGATCACACATGCTCAAACTAAAGGTACGCCTTTTATCTTCCAGCCGATCTTGCTGTGAAAATGGCTTTGAAATTAAGCAACCGAATGGTTCAGATTTTACATCACCCCATTCAGCTATGTTTTTATTTTCACACTCTTTTTCCGATGCGTTTGAATATGGTAATATAGCAGCACCGACTTTCTCCAAAGATAATAACCTTGGCTTTAAGTTTCTAAAACCAAAGTAGTTATAACACATATGTCTCACTTGAGACCAAATGTAAGCCATGTATGAAGTAAGCAAAGCTAACCATATAGATATAAAATTCAAATGAAACAATATGGAAAGCTTTGGTTGTGATAATTTGTCAATATCGGTCTCTTTAAATGGCACAACATGTTGACCGATATGCCTAGTAACCATTTTACTGCTAACAAATAATTTACAGTTCACGATTGGTCTTTTGATGTTTCTTCTAAAACTAGTGCTAATAGATGCATGAACAATATATTTTTGACCAAATATGAAAATAAGTAAATTATTTGCTAGAGATACCTCTTTGAAGATGTTAGTAGAACAAGATGGTTGTATGTCATGAACAATAACTTGCCCCACCTCTGGATGATTTTCTGACGCCTTGTCTTCATGTTTTCCTGGATCATGTGCTCCTTTACTTTGATGCTCTTTCTCAACCGAACATTGTTCGGCTATATTTTCTTGTCGTTCATTCTCATTAACTTCTTTGACATGCAATTCACAGGGCAACATGTAAGCTCCTGTGCATCCATAAAAATCAAGCATGGTTGCACCATGATCTTTTTCACTGAAGCTGGCTTCTCTTGATTCAGTAGATTCAGCACATGTACTTTTTGATTCGGATTCCATAACCGAATTAACCATACTAGCTGAGTCATTCTTATTTTCTTCATGGATCTTATTACTATGCAAAGCTTCTTCTTCTTGCTTCGATATTTCAGAGGGTTCAACTTGATTGCTGCATGGAGGAGAGGATTTGGTTTCTTCAACCAGGGTAACATTATCCTGAGGATTCTTCTTGATCATTGCATGGAAAAATTGTAGATCTTCCTCTTCAAGTTTTTTCTTGTACGCGTTATGCCCCTCCTTGAGCTTAATTTCAAGCACCTCAAATTCCTCCTTGCGCTTATTTTTTAGTACTTCATAGCCTTGGCGTTGTTCCTCCGATAAATCATCAATTGTAATGACCTTATCGGCGTTAACCTCAGCTAGACATTGTTGCGCTCTGATGCTTGTTTTCTCTTTCGGCAATGAAGCGTTCTCGAAACATTGTGGTTGTGAAGGACAAAACCTGATATTGCATGCTTGACGCACTTCTTCACGCTTCTTCTTGTATGATTCATAAGAATGTATTGCTGCAAGATCACATGGATTTTCTTCTAGTTCCCGGTGAAGAGCATTAAGCTTCTTGAGCTCAGCTGCAAGTTTTTCCCTACAATCATTATTACCATACGTTGCAGCACTAGATGAAGGCACCTGAGCTTCTATTGAATTTCCACTTATTCGGCTATAACCATTGTGGAGGTGTGGAGCTGAATTATGGATATCTCCAGTTGCATATGGTGCTGAAAAGTTAGTAACATAAGGTGCAACATATGATGGTTCAGGGTAATTGGCCAAATAGCTAGTAGTACCATGTCCAATTTCCCTATCCATCGGCATGTATGCAGGTGAAACAATATATTCTGAACTATCTACCGATGAATAAAATGATGAAACACTATCTTGCAAGCTACTGAAATTTTTAACATTAGGTGTTTCATATTGATTAACTGAAGTCATCATGTTGTTCATCGGCATATGAACTTCTGGGGTTGCCGATGGATGAGAAGTCGATAACTATTGCAAGTTGCTAAAAGTATGGAGATTATTTTGCATCGGCTTTTTCACATAGTAAGATCTAGGGTTAGCCGATACATTATATATACCAGAGGATCTAGCAACATCAATATAAGAGTTGTTTGCATATACATAAGGAGATTGGGGATTCATGATACCGTTGTAGATTGCAGCCTCTTGATGACGCTCTTTTCGTAGCAAGAACGGGCTGGAGACCGTTCGAAACTTCGTCCCCAGCAGAGTCGCCAAAAAGTGTGTTCGCACACGAACACGTCGCTGTGTACCCTCGAGGCCGAGCGCGATGCGCGGCAGCACGCGCCGAGGGAGGCTCGCCGGAAGCGCGGTACGCAAGACAGTCCAGCGAGAGCTTTTGAGACCCGAAACACCGCTCGCCCGGGAGGGACCCCATCAGGGCTTGCGGCGGCTATGGGCTGCCCTAGGTCGGCCTGACCGCCCCTAGGACCTCATGAATTCGCAGCCTCCAATCATGAAGAACAACGAAAAACGAGAAGAAAGATACAAGGGAAGAGAGATAAAAGTAGATGAACACAAAAAAGTAGTAGATTGATTTGTTCGGTTGGTGTTGTTTCAATCGGCCTGCACCCCTCAAGTATATAAGGAGCGGCTGGACTTTCCGTGCAAGAAGTAGGGTTGGATTCACGTCCAAAATCCTAAACTAGGTCCAATTCGGATGGTTTGAACCGAACTTTCCAAAACTGTTCGGTTTAAAACTGGCAGTACCTTGCGGGACAACTTTGAGGCCGTAAACGACCTCAAATCAAAATATGGTAAACAACAAAGTTGTTCGTCTTGAAAAAACGAAGAACTTTCATGTTGAACACTTTCCCATCTGAGTTAATATTGACTTCTAAAATCGGCCGAACGTGAAAACGTTTGTGCAGTTCGTAGATGCACGTTTGATTTCTTTACGCTCCCGACCAGACACCGGAACCTTCCATGTCTGATAAAGTGCGTTCGTTCCAGAGGTTGCATACTATCTCGGATCGTGATAATCCAAAAATCAAAGTTGTTTCTTTCGACGAGACGCACAAATTTCGTTTCTATCACTTCTTCATTTGAGGTCATCTTAAATAAGCTCTAGTGGAAGCCTTCATATCTTGATCCTCGAGGTTACCTCTGACTGTTAGCATAATCGGCTATTAAGCCGGATCATGGCAAAACTTGACATGGTGGACATGATGTATTCTCAATGAGCAATAAAAACTCGCCGATTGAATCTTTCCAATTGCGCCTTATCTATTTTCATTTGTCACGGCGGGATTCTATCCTTGATTAGCTATCGGTCCAAAACGAGTGTCAACATTGATGAAGATAAATCAGTCCAGGATTTTATTACTGCTCCTACACTTGCTGATAACTTCTGGTTACCTGTCTCATCTCAAGTCAGGGAGGAAATTAGAGAACTTCAGGATATATCCAGAGATTTGGTGTTGGACTCACATGAGAAGGACAAATGGGTTTATGACTGGGGAGGTACAGCTTTCACATCTCAGAAATATTATCAATATTGTTTCAGGGATATCACAGTACATGCAGCATATGGATGGTTATGGAAGTCCAAATGCATCCCTAAAATGAAATTTTTCTGCTGGCTACTTCTCTCAGATAGATTAAACACAAGGAATATGTTGAGAAGGAGAAATGTTTGTTTGAACACTGGTTTTAGCTGCATGCTTTGTCATAATCCTCCTAAGGAAACAGTGGGACATCTCATATTTCACTGTAGTTTTGCTAAACAATGCTGGGATTGCCTTGACTGTGCTTGGGGTCCAACAGGTGATAGATTGCAGATCATCCAATAGGGGAAGAAAAATTGGAAAAAAACCAATGTTCATGGAACTTTTTATGGTGGCAGCTTGGAACATATGGAAGATCAGAAACAACTGGCATTTTAGAGGGATTGCTTCAGAATTGAAAAATTGGACTGCTAGTTTCAAAGAGGATTTTCATCTGCTGGTTCATAGGACTAAGCAAGAACTTCACCCCTTTATCATCTCTGTAGTCAATTCTCTGTAAAAGTTCTTTAGTTAGACCCTCTCCCACATCCCCCCCTACCATCTTGTTTGTACATATGTAACTGTTTTCACCCCAGTTTAATGCATTAAGTCAGTAGGGTCCCTCACCCTACTGTCCAAGGTTTCAAAAAAGAAAAGATGTGTGTTTAGAGCATCCCAGTCGCTTCCCTCAAACAACATCTCAAAGCGCTATTGGGCGCGCCTAAGGGTGTGCAAGCACGGTTTGAGAGGTTTTGGCTTAGTTCATATTTTAACTAATCCGGGAGTGGAGATTGAAAATGTGAACGGAACTGAACTATACTTCATAGGTGGTTTCAAACGGTTTTTCACGGTTTGGTATTTGTCCACCCTATGCGCGCCCGACAAGAAGGCGTGCCCAGCCACGGCCCTCAAATGGGAATCGTGTCTGTCGCCACCCAGTAGCCTATCTGGCGTCTCCAAGCCATCCCCGGTCCACGGGGGATGTGGTGGGCACGCCTGACACGAGCCATTGGAGATGTGTATCCTGGCGGGCCACGACTATCATAGACACAAACACAGGCGTGCAACTTCTTACCACCCTTTATCCTCCTCTTCCCACCTTGTTTCCCGCCAGAACAAGGAGTTCCGCGTGGAGGTGGGCGCTGCTGAACCATTGCAGGGAAGCTCTGCCTTCACCGACGGTAGCCAAGTATCGGCATATGCGCAAAGCAAGGGCACGTGTGTCTATAGACTGGGCGGAGAGGTGGTCATGGGCGCAACATAGGGCCAAGGGGAGGAACCACAACGAGGTTGGCCCTCCCGGCCTCCCCCCTACTCACGCCGAGTAGGCTAGGATTTAGTTAAAACTAGTGGATTGCCCGTGCTTCGCCACGGCTCCCTACCTTATATCTAGTGTCACATATGTTACACGTATAAACAATGCACACCAATATTTAAGTACAACGAAAAATAACAGATAGTATGAATGTTTAAAATATTTAAGCACACTGGTTCATTTCACATGATTCAGTGTAATATGTATAAAATGCAAAGACCGACAAATTTTTCTTCATTTTTTACGAGGCATTCTCCATAAAAGTTAAGCAGTTTTAAATTAAGGATAGTTACAAGTAAATGGTTTTTTCTAAATTTTTGCTGAGGGCATCTCCAACGGCGTGACGTAAACGGACGTGGGGCGACCGTTTGCGACTGCGTGATCGAAAAATGCGTATGGGACCAGGCTCGGCGGCCCTACGCATACTGACCGGGCTGTCTGTAGAGAAGCAAACACGGTCCAAATATGCAGCTCGGATGTGTCTCCATGGATGCTGCGCGGTCGCGCTGAGTGTCCGCTCGCGTCTGGCCAACGTTTCGTCGGGCCCGCCTGGCAGTGACCCAGACTCGGTGCGTCTTCACAGATGCGCCAGTACTGGCGCCGAGGCGTCTCTTCGAGTGGTGACCCGGCATACCACTACATGGTGTAGTATGCAAGTCTGACATAACACTAATGAAACATTGTTCCACTAGTATTACATCGCTCAGAGTGGTACAACAGAAACATATGCGGGTCCAAGGCATGTCTATAGAATTACATACAGATCAGCACAGCCTCCTACCTAACAATGAGGTAAAACTGCAAATTAACTCCAGGAGAACGACTCGTAGTCTAATCTTATCAATAACTCTACTTGTAGAGGTTTTGACTAGCTATAGAGGTTATGAATAGATTCTAGCTAAATAGGAGCTAGGTTTAGGAAGCTAGTTCCTTTCTATTGCTAATCTAGGTTTTCTCCTTGTTGAATGTGGTATCTGACTCCTCTGACAGGGTCCTGTCTCTTGCAGTAGTTGTTGACTCCTCGTCCTTCGAGTTGTACTGTAGATCCTCCTTTGATGCCTCCATATCTAAGCAGGGGATTTAAGGTGGGATGAGTACGAGCGTACTCAACAAGTTCATTATAGGAAAGAGGTGTTTAATGCACTAGCTACAACATTAGACCAGAAAGTCTAATACCAATGTAGGTTTTCATAACCATTTCTTCAAAAGGTTGCTTTTATTCAGAAGAACTATGTCCGTCAGCCTTCACCGGTTTACTATAACTTCATGGAGTTCCTTTCCGGCAGCGTTCGCAGTTCCATATCCCGAAACAGGGAGTGACAGGTCACGATTCATTACACTCTGCAGAGGTGTGTTGCTTTACCCATAAGAGATCTTAACCTTGGTGCCAACCGAGTCATGTTCTCGTCCACACTTCCTTTGGTGTGAGGCCCGGTATAAGGTCTTATCCAATCATATTCCTTCGCTACCTCGCACACCCACCCTTTGTTGCAATCCCCGACCATGGGTCCTCGTCGGTGTACTTATACCAAGTAAGGATGGCCCCCGACCACGACGACAGTTCTGGGATAACTACCATAAACTCTTTCGCCGGTAGATGCAACCCATCATAGACCGCATTACCGTGGGGAATTAGAGGGGGATTGTTGGGGGGATGACCCCCGGTATGCCAAAGGCATGCGAAACCGGATGGTTTGAGCCATCAAGATACCGGTTTAATGTTTATACCGGAGGACAAAGTTAAGTGTTTGGCTAAGTAGAGCTAAGCCGGTATCCCCAAGAGGGGTATACCGGAACCGGGTAAAGAAGACACCGGGCTACCGGTAAGAAGAGCATGTCGGCAAAGCTGGTCAAAGATTCTCTTCAGAGCTAGAGGACAAGGATGAGCTAAGCAAAGTAGCTTTAAACGAAGCCCTGACGCTAAAGAGGAGGATGACGCCAAAAGCAGCCGGAGGACGTCAGCCTCCCTGATTAAAGATACCGGCGCCACCATTTATGATTAAAGTTACTTTGTAAAAGTAGCTTGTCTAGTCAAAGATGCCATTAGGGTTCCTTGCTCTATAAGCCACCTCTCCCCTATATAAGGAGAGGGGGTAGCCCATTACACGGGCATGTACGAAGAGATAGACGATCGACCTTGTAACCAAAAAACTTGTATCCTGTTGAGATCAATATAGAGAAAGATCTAGAGCAGAGTTCTTCCTTGTGTGTTTCTTCTTGTATCGCTGCCTTTGGTCGTGTTCTTGAGGAAAGCATCCGGAAGTTCGTCCAATCTGATCCAAAACCCTCCCCCGAATCCTCTAGCGCACATTCGGCCCCAACTTAAGCCATCCCATGGCATCTGTCTGTTCACCACGACGACAGTTGGCGCCCACCGTGGGGCCAGCAGCTGCGCTTGCTGGAGTTCATATTCGGGCGGGCCTCCTCACCATCGACGGCGAGCGTGTCGTCACCGCGCTCATCGACCGTGTCCTCGACATGGACCTCATTAACGACAACACAGGCTACTTCGCCAGCGGCGGTAAGTTCCCCAAGAAGAGGCACACCGTCGAGCTCGGGAGCTTCCGCGTCTACTACGGTACCGTCCCCGAGCGCCAATACCTCTCGCTGGTGTTGGTGGCTCCAGACCCACCAAGATCTGCGCTTCCCAGCGGCAGCGCCACCGGCAGCGTTGAGGTGCTGGTCGTTGGCGCAGGCGACGCCGGCAAAGGAGCTGCGGCGGAAGGCGCTGGACCTACGAAGTCCACGCGCACGGCCAAGCCGCCGACCGAATGTGACCAGGTGGTTGCGGGCGCTTCCGCAGCGCTATCGGAAACTCCACTCCAAGCGGCGATGAACGTCCTCGCCACGCCCATCGCGCAGAACATCGACCCGGCAGCGGCTCAGGCGGAGCTGGAGGCAGAGCGCTAGAGGCTGCTCAAGAACGGCAACGACATCATCCGGGCGCAGCGCGAGTAGAACCTAACCCTACGTGAGTATAACGCTGCCCATGGCTTTGCTTCTGTTAGCACTCATCCGGCTAGGCAACCGGAAAACCGGCTTAGAGCTCGCAATCTGGATCAGGATTTGCGCAAGGAAGTTCTTATCGGAAAGAGTGTCTCTGCGTCTGTGAGCATCATAGAGAAAGCTAAGTACAGTAGCCCGGATAAAATCATAAAAGCTGCTAAGGCTGCGGTAGAGATGTGTGAATCGCTTTCCGGGGACGCACTGGCAAAACAACAAGAGCACGTCCGGGAGCTGCTTGAAACCATCGAGCAGCAAAACGCTGAGCAGCTGGCTAAGCTGAACAAGGCTGTGGCTTCAAAGTCCGCGCGTTCAACAAAGAATGCCGGTAGCAAGTCCCAAGGGCAGGCATCGTCCCCCCATCCGGACAAGAGAAAAGAAAAAATGAATGCACAGCAGATGACTGTGTACGATCCGGTACTTGCCGGAAAACAACAAGCCGGGCGGTACGAGGCCGGTAGAAAAAATCAAGGGGCAGCAGGCGTCTATGCCGGAAACGGTTACGCCGCAAGAGATTATGCCGGCAAAGAACAAAGTGGGAAAAATTTTCGCGCTGCAAGAGCAGCGTACGTGGAAGAGGAAATGCCTCCGCCAAGGTACCGGCAGGCAAGAGCTACGGTACCGGAAAGATATGAAGAGGTTGATTCAGGAGCTGAGAGAATTGCAGCTTACCGAAATCCATTGGGAGACCGGCTAGGCGAAAGATGCCTACCAGACCGGGATGCGAGGCACAGACTAGATAGGGTGTACTTATCTGAGATAGTGGAGGAAGAAGGTCCTCCAGGCCCCAAGTGTTTTGGCCCAAGGATCATGAGAGAGGAACCACCGGTTCGCAATTTCACGTTGCCCCGTGACACAAAAACTTACGATGGCACCACCAAGCCGGAAGACTGGCTCGCGGATTACGTGACCGCAGTATATGTTGCCGGTGGCGGAGGAACCGTCACTGGGGGAGGAAACCGGCGCTGGGCCGTAAGAATCGTACCATCTTTCCTGGTAGGTCCAGCGCGCATCTAGCTAAACAATTTACCGGCAGGAAGTATAAATGGCTGGCTGGACTTTGAGGAGGCCTTTGTAAGCAACTTCAGTAGCACCTATCGGAGGCCAAACAGGCCGCAACAGCTCGCTTTATGCGTGCAGCGCTCCAATGAAACAGATCGAGATTACCTAAGCCGGTGGAACTCCACAAGAAACTCCTGTGAAGGGGTGATCGAGGCACAAGCCATTGCTTGGTTTTGCAACGGGTGCAGAAGAGGTTCACCTTTGTGGCAAAAGCTACAGAGAAACATGCCGACAACTTTGGCAGAAATGATACGTGTGGCAGATAGCTACGCATTGGGAGACCCAATGCAACCGGCAGTACAAGGTGAGCCGGAACAAACAAACCAGCCTCAAGAACGCCAAGAACAATACCGGGATAACAGGAAAAACAAATGAAGGGAAGAGTTTCCGGATCGAAGGTATGGTCCACAGCAAGTAGCTGCGGTGCAGGATAATTCCGGTGCCAGCGGAAGCCAAAGGCAGAAAACTGGATCGCAGCCATGGGCGGGTCCAAAGAAACAGTGGGTTGAAAAGAAGCCGTGGCAAAATAATGAGGAAAGGCACACCATGGAATCCGCTATGAATCAGCCATGCCGGTGGCACACACCAAACCCCGGAAGGCCGGCAAACCATTTAACAAAAGATTGTACTTGGACCAAAAGGTTGATGGGCCAAGGCACAGCAAAAGATGCCGGGAAATTACCACCACCACCCCCGCTTACCGGACCAAATGCCATACCGGTGCAACCTCAGCAAAACTGGCCTCCACCACAACAAGTTCATCAGGTGGGAGATAACGATGGTCAACCACCTCCACCGGCACCTTTAGGCTGGAACATTTACCACGATCCGGACTTGTGCTGTGTTGTGTTTGTTACTGAGCCAACAGATAAGCAAAGCCTGCGTCGCCGTTCCATGAAAGTGAACGCGGTGATGCCGGCAGTTCCAAAATACATGTTGTGGTCTGATCAAGAAGTTAGCTGGTCGTTCAAAGATCACCCTAAAATAATGCCTAATCCGGGTGGTTACGCTCTAGTTGTGGACCCTATCATGCATGGGCCAACAGCTCGAGTCAAATTCAGCAAGGTGCTGATAGATAATGGGAGCAGCATAAACATCATGTACCGGCACACTATGCGCATGCTTGGGATAACTGAGAACATGCTGCAACCAACACACACGACTTTCCACGGAATCGTTCCGGGCTTGTCTTGTTCGCCCATGGGAAAAGTCCGGGTGGATGTCTCCTTTGGTGGACGTGATAATTGCCGGGTGGAAAACCTTCTGTTCGAGGTGGTGGACCTAGAAAGCCCTTACCATGCACTGCTGGGGAGACCGGCACTAGCAACTTTTATGGCATCAACTCATACAGCCTATCTTAAGATGAAGATGCCGGCACCTCGTGGACCCTTAACCGTGGTGGGAAACTATAAAGTCTCACTGGAAACCACTTCCGCCGGATCAAATCTGGCCGAATCGCTGGTGATCGCAGAGGAAAAGAAAAGAATGCAAACTGCGGTTGCGCTGGCTCAATCCTCACAGTTGAGTTTAGCGGCAATGAGTGGAAACTTGGGCACACCGGCATTTAAGCCAACCAATGAAACAAAAGACATCGTGCTGGACCCGGCTTACCCTGAGCGTACCGTTCGTATCGGTGCCGGCCTCAGTGAGGCATAGGAAAGCGCGCTCATCAGCTTCCTCCGTGAGAATCGGAATATCTTTGCCTGGTCTACTGATGACTTGGTAGGTGTTCCGAGGGAGCTGGCTAAGCACTCTTTGAACGTCCGGAAGGATGCTAAGCCGGTAAGGCAGCCGTTCCGCCGGTTTGCTGAAGACAGGAGAAAGATCATTGGAGAAGAGGTGACAAAGTTGTTGGTTGCCGGTTTCATCGTGGAAGTGCTGCATACTGAGTGGCTAGCCAATCCGGTGCTGGTCGAGAAGAAGAAAGAAGAGAACCTTGAAGCAAAAGCTCCAAAGGTATGGCGCATGTGCATCGACTACACCAACCTGAACAAGGCTTGCCCAAAAGATCCTTTCCCGCTACCCTGGATCGATCAAGTGATTGACTCCACTGCCGGTTGTGAACTGTTGTCTTTTCTAGATGCTTATTCCGGTTTCCACCAAATCCCCTTGAAAAAGGAAGATCAAATAAAAACTGCGTTTATCACCCCGCACGGGGCTTATTGCTATGTCACTATGCCTTTCGGTTTGCGCAACGCTGGTGCAACGTACCAGCGCTGTATGCAAAAATGTTTGTATGATCAAATTGGAAAAAACGTGCAGGTCTACGTAGACGATGTTGTGATAAAAACGAAGGTCAAGGAAACCTTGATCGATGATTTGAGACAAACGTTTGATAACCTAAGAAGGTTCCGGATGAAACTCAATCCGGCAAAGTGCACCTTTGGTGTCCCTGCCGGCAAGTTGCTTGGCTTCCTCGTATCAAGCCGGGGCATAGAGGTAAATCCGGTAAATATCCAGGCAATCGAAAGAATGAACATACCGCATGATCTCAAAGACGTGCAAAAATTTACAGGAAGCTTGGCATCGCTAAGCCGGTTTATAAGCAGGTTGGGAGAAAAAGCTCTGCCCCTCTATGCTTTGATGAAAAAATCCGATACTTTCGTTTGGACCCCTCAGGCAGACGCGGCGTTTAAAGAACTAAAAACGATGCTAGCCACTGCGCCTATACTAGCTTCACCTTTGGAAAGGGAGCCCATGTTGTTGTACATAGCAGCAACAAACCGGGTTGTAAGTGTTGTGGTCGTAGTTGAAAGAGAAGAGGAAGGTAAAACCGTGCAGAGACCGGTATACTACCTGAGCGAGGTGCTCTCCCTCTCAAAACAAAACTACCCTCACTTCCAAAAAATGACTTATGGCGTGTTCATGCCAGCCACAAAGCTCAAGCACTACTTTGAAGAGCATCCCATGAAAGTGGTGAGTGAGGCACCCATTTCAGATATCATGTGTAACAAAGATGCAAGTGGAAGAATTGCCAAGTGGGCAATTCAGATATCCCCACACGTACCGGAATACGAAAGAAGAGATGCCATAAAATCGCAAGCTTTGGCTGATTTCCTTGTTGATTGGGCGGAAATGCAATATAAGCCACCAGAACAAAAGATAGAATACTGGAAGATGTACTTTGACGGATCCAAACTAAAAGAGGGTCTGGGTGCCGGTGTGGTGCTTACCTCACCTAAGGGAGATCATCTCCGGTACGTTCTACAGGTGCACTTTAGAGCATCAAACAATGTAGCTGAGTATGAAGCTCTGATTCATGGGCTCAAAGTCGCAAAATAAATCGGTGCGCACCGGATCATTTGCTATGGTGATTCAGATCTTGTGGTGCAGCAGTGTTCCGGAGATTGGGACGCAAAAGATGCCAACATGGCCTCATACTGGTTTCACGTGCAAAAGATTTCCGGCTTCTTTGAGGGCTGTGAGTTTCACCATGTGCCACGGGCAGAAAATTAAGCCGCGGATGCTTTGTCCAAGCTGGGCTCATCCAGGCAAGAAATTCCTCCCGGAATAGCCTTGGCACACTTAAGAATACCATCGATCAAGCCGAGCCCGGAATCGGAGTCAATTTTCGTACCGGAATCACATGTTGTACCGATGGATATCGACGAAGGAAACCCGGGGACTGTTCCGGTAGACTCAGGGACTGTTCCGGTAAGCTTGGGGACTGCTGCGTCCATACCGGAAGAAGCAATGTTCATGGATAACATGGAGATAGACGTACCAGTGTTTTTGGTTCGAGAGGCACCATCTTGGGTTAAACCTATTAAGGAATTCCTGATCAACGGCACCTTGCCGGTTGACGAAAATGAATCAAGAAGAATCCAGAGAAGATCCAAAGCTTACACCATCATCAATGGGGAGGTATACAAGAGAAGTGTCACCGGTGTCCTTCAAAGATGTGTGGAACCGGAAGAAGGAAAAGAAATGCTTGTGGAAATTCACCAAGGGGAATGTGGGCACCACGCCTCATCAAGGGCATTGGTAGCAAAGGTATTCCGGCATGGGTTCTATTGGCCCACTGCTTTGGAAAATGCTGAGGATCTGGTACGAAAATGCAATGGGTGCCAGAGGTACGCCAAGCAAAATCATACCCCATCATCCGGTTTAAAAACCATACCGCTAACTTGGCCGTTTTCCTTTTGGTGCCTTGACATGGTTGGTCCATTCAAAACCGCGAGAAGCAGCTTTACCCACATCCTAGTGATGGTGGACAAGTTCACCAAATGGCTTGAAGTAAAACCTATCGCAAAATGTGATGGGCATACGGCGGTAAAGTTCTTAAAGGATGTTATCTTGCAGTATGGATACCTGCATAGCATCATCACTGACAATGGCACAAACTTTGCTCAAGGTGAGTTCAAAAGATTTTGTGAGGACAACAATATCCGGTTGGATTTGTGCTCAGTCGCGCACCCACAAGGCAATGGCCAAGTGGAAAGAACAAACACTTTGGTACTTTCCGGTATCAAACCCAGACTCATTGAACCTCTTGAAAAGACACCGGGGTGTTGGCTCGATGAGCTACCATCAGTGTTGTGGAGCATAAGAACGACTCCAAACCGGTCTACCGGATACACTCCATTTTTCATGGTTTACGGGGCTGAAGCCGTGATTCCAACCGATATCATACATGACTCACCAAGAGTTCAGCAATATACCGAAGAAGAGGTAAAAGAGGCCCGAGAAAATGATGTGGACTTGCTAGAACAAGCAAGAGAGCTAGCCTTGGCAAGAACAGCCATTTATCAGCAAAACCTGAGACGCTATCACAACCGGAAGGTTAACCCGAGAGTATTCCGGGAAGGAGATCTAGTGCTATGCCTAGTGCAGCGCATTGAAGGCCGGCATAAGTTATCACCCCCCATGGGAGGGACCTTTCATTGTGAGCAAGGCTCTACACAATGATGCCTACTACTTGGTTGACGCACAGGAAGCAAAGAAAGGAAAGGCGGACAGATCAGGAGAGGAAACCAAGCGCCCATGGAACATAGATCTTTTGCGTCCATTTTATGCATGAAGTTGTACTGTAAGGAGTTCTTTTTGTACCTTATATGCTATGAATAAAAGATGCCGGCACCTCGAATGAATCTCGGGGACTGCCACTACCGGAATTGCATGTAATATGTTTATTTTTTCAGTTTACTGGTTGATTGCAGAACATCTTTCTTTCCGGTTTAGTAGCATGCTAAACCTACCGGAGTCTTCGACTCTGCTGCTGTCCGAAACCCGGCTTCATGGCAAGCAAGATAAACCGGTAGGAACTAAGCAGGCGAACCACGAAAAGAGAAATGGGAACAAACAATCCGGAAAGTTTAACTAACCCCTGTTATACCGGTTTTTTGTGAAAAATTTCGAGTTATTTCTAAGTTCAAGAAAGTGCTTGCTTGGCAAAAGAACTTTGTAACTCATACGCCAAAAAAACCCAGAGGGTAGGCAGAGGCAAAGCGAAAGAACTAAGCGTGCATCGGATTGGATGCCGAAACAATTTCGGAATCTTCACAGTGCAAGATAAAAAAGGCAACCATAAGCAAAGTGCTAAGTAACAAACGTAACTTAATAACACATCGGTATAACATACCGGCACAAATTGTTGTAGCACAACCAAAAGGATAAGTTTTATATTACATCATAGACCCCGGCATACCGGGGTAGAATTTGACAAGCATTGTTTTGAGATAAATAGGACAGGCAAACATATTACAAGAAAGCATCTAAGCAGAAGGAGCCTTGGGAGGAACGGCGCCGGCATCTGGAGCTTCCGGAGGCACGTCGCCGGCATCGGCATCTTCATCTTCCTCGTCCTCTTCTTCTCGTCGCTGAGATAGTCTTTGACGCTTGGAGGAGGGGGGATGAAGGTGCGGACCGAGGCGTATTCTGCAATCCGGTAGGCCCGATCTTGCCGCTTCGCGGTGAGGACCGGATCCGTATCAGTTGGAGCGTCTTCGCGCACACCATTGAGGGCGTCCAGGTCCAAGTCCAGATACCAGGAGCAGGCGACGCGCAGCACCGCATCCGCTCCGGCACGAGCCGTGGAGCACTGCCACTCCTGGATCCTCCGACCGACACCTTTCAGGCGGTCGTTGGTGAGGGACAAGTTGTCCGGCACCTCCTCCTCCGGCCAGAGCACCTTGAAGAGCTGGATGGCCACCTCAGGGATGTCGGCAAGGTTCCGGTCCACCGCGCGCATGTGGGAGACCAGGGCAGCCAGCGCGACCAAGTGGTCATAAGGGTCCCAAGGCGCATTGATACGTCTCCGACGTATCGATAATTTCTTATGTTCCATGCCACATTATTGATGATATCTACATGTTTTATGCATACTTTATGTCATTTTTATGCGTTTTCCGGAACTAACCTATTGACGAGATGCCGAAGGGCCAGTTGCTGTTTTCTGCTGTTTTTGGTTTCAGAAATCCTAGTAAGGAAATATTCTCGGAATTGGACGAAATCAACGCCCAGCATCTTAGAATCCCCGGGAGCTTCCAGAACACTTGAGAGCCGCCAGAGAGGGGCCACAGGGGGGCCACACATGGGGCTGGCGCGGCCCAGGCCCTGGCCGCGCCGCCCTATTGTCTGGTGGCCCCAGACCCCTTCTGACGCCGCCTCTTCACCTATAAAAAGCCCCTCGACCTAAAACTTCGATACGAAAAAGCCACGGTACGAGAAACCTTCCAGAGCCACCGCCATCGCGAAGCCAAGATCTGGGGGACAGGAGTCTCTGTTCCGGCACGCCGCCGGGACGGGGAAGTGCCCCCGGAAGGCTTCTCCATCATCACCACCGCCATCTTCATCAAAGCTGCTGTCTCCCATGAGGAGGGAGTAGTTCTCCATCGAGGCTAAGGAGCTGTACCGGTAGCTATGTGGTTCATCTCTCTCCCTATGTACTTCAATACAATAATCTCATGAGCTGCCTTACATGATTGAGATTCATATGATGATGCTTGTAATCTAGATGTCATTATGCTAGTCAAGTGGATTTTACTTATGTGATCTCCGGAGACTCCTTGTCCCACGTGTGTAAAGGTGACAGTGTGTGCACCGTGTGGGTCTCTTAGGCTATATTTCACAGAATACTTATTCACTGTTATGAATGGCATAGTGAAGTGCTTATTTATATCTCTTTATGATTGCAATGTGTTTTGTATCACTATTCATCTATGTGCTACTCTAGTGATGTTATTAAAGTAGTTTATTCCTCCTGCACGGTGTAATGGTGACAGTGTGTGCATCGTGTAGTACTTGTCATAGGCTATGATTGTGATCTCTTGTAGATTATGAAGTTAACTATTGCTATGATGGTATTGATGTGATCTATGCCTCCTTTCATAGTGTGAAGGTGACAGTGTGCATGCTATGTTAGTACTTGGTTTGGTTATGTTGATCTGTCGTGCACTCTAAGGTTATTTAAATATGAACATCGAATATTGTGGAGCTTGTTAACTCCGGCATTGATGGTTCGTGTAATCCTACACAGTTAGTGGTGTTCATCATCCAACAAGAGAGTGTAGAGTCTAGCATCTATCTATTTATTCTGTTATGTGATCAATGTTGAGAGTGTCCACTAGTGAAAGTATGATCCCTAGGCCTTGTTCCTAAATACTGCTATCGCTGCTTGTTTACTGTTCTACTGCATCTGTACTGTCCGCAATATTACCACCATCAACCACACGCCAGTCCTGGATAGCAAAGCACTTTTCTGGTGCCGTTGCTACTGCTCATATTTATTCATACCACCTGTATTTCACTATCTCTTCGCCGAACTAGTGCACCTATTAGGTGTGTTGGGGACACAAGAGACTTCTTGCTTTGTGGTTGCAGGGTTGCATGAGATGGATATCTTTGACCTCTTCCTCCCTGAGTTCGATAAACCTTGGGTGATCCACTTAAGGGAAACTTGCTGCTGTTCTACAAACCTCTGCTCTTGGAGGCCCAACACTGTCTACAAGAATAGAAGCTCCCGTAGACATCACGCATCCAGGTTCTTGTATGCTTGCGCAACCCGGCGCTCCGCTACCTTCTTTTGCGCGAATGCCTGAGAATCCGGGAAGAGCCCTACGAGACAAAAGAAAAAGATAAGTACATGCTACCGGAAGAGATAAGCTTATAAGCAAAACCGGAAAAGAAAAAAGAAAAACTTACTGTGGGCAAGCGCGTCAGTTTGCATGACCAAAAGGTCATACTCCTGTTGCTCTGCCTTCAAGCGCGCGGCCTCATCCTCGGCTGCTTGCCACGCCTTGGCTCCCTCCTCCAGCTCGGCCCGCAGCACCACGGTGGAGTTGTTGGCATCCTCCAGGGCCTCATTTAGCCTAGCTTCAGCGGCGGTTTGGGCGGCCTTCATCGCATCGCTGTGCTTTAGCCCGAGCTGGATCAGCTGCTCCTTCAGCCCGCTGGCGTAAGTCTCCTGGGCGTCCAAAGCCTCCCGGTGCTGCCGGATGAGCTTCTCTTTTTCACCTAGAGCCCAGAAAGAAAGTGTTAGCAAGGTTGCAACTGGTAAGATGAAGAGGAAACAAGTTAACCGGAAAAGAAGGAATGGTACCTTGGAGCTTGGCGAGCTGAGCCTTGAGGGCTTCGATGGAGGCTTCCGGGATGGCTGTTGAGAAAAAAGTTGTAAGTACTAAGAAAGGAGAACCTTCCGGTACAAAGATGCCGGAGGCACAGAAGTTTACCTTGGCACTTGCTGTGCGCTTCAGCAAGGTCCCGGTGCTCCCACAGAAGCTCCTCAAAGAGGTGCTTCCGGGCGTCGGCCGTGCTCTGTTCAAGAAAAGATGTTAGAAAAAGAAGCCGGTTTTTGAGTTTCTACCTAAGTTTTGCGCTAAGAACTGCGTTCTCAACCCGAAACTCGGGGACTGGGTATGTCGTTTTTTGGTTTTCTACCTAAGTTTCGTGCTAAGAGCTACGCTCTTAACCCGAAACTCGGGGACTGGGCATGCCGGTTTTTCGAGTTGTTACTTAAGTTTTGCGCTAAGAGCTGCGCTCTCAACACAAAACTCGGGGACTGTGAAGATAGACAAGATCCGGAAAGAAAGAAACCGACATAAATTAAAAAATTGAAAAGAGTTTGGTAAAACTTACCACAACATTGTTAGTGGCATCATGCCACGCGTTATCCAGCTCCTTCACGGCGCGTCGTAGCCGCATGAAGTGCTCCTCCGTGCAACGAGGGCCAGCGGGGTCCAGCACCGGAAGCCAATCCTTCCCCAGACCGCGTGTAGCTGCGGACACATCCGCAACATTCCACCTTTCAGCATAGGGGAGCAGGTGCCCCAGATCGCGGCCTTCGCGCTTTAGCTCGGTGATCCGGCCCAGGGTGCCAGAAGGCTTTCCTCCGGCCGCGACAGCGGCGCGGCCGGCGTGCAGTGATAACCCACAAGTATAGGGGATCGCGGCAGTCTTCGAGGGAAGTAAAACCCAAATTTATTGATTCGACACAAGGGGAGGTAAAGAATACTTATAAGCCTTAACAACTGAGTTGTCAATTCAGCTGCACCTGGAAAAGCACTAGTAACAGGGGTGATGTGAAAGTAGCAGTGATATGAGAGCAATAGTAACAGTAACACAACAGCAGTAATAGTAACACAGAGGTAATGGCACCAGAAAATAGTTGATACTACTTCCAATGACATGTAGAACGAGTATATAATGATGAGAGATGGACCGGGGTTCCCAGCGATCTACACTAGTGGTAACTCTCCAATAACAAGTGACAAGTGTTGGGTGAACAAATTACAGTTGGGCAATTGATAGGATTGCTAAAGCATTAAGAAAGAACATCAATTCATTAATCATGTAGGCATGTTTTCCATATATAGTCATACGTGCTCGCAATGAGAAACTTGTACACCATATTTTGTCCTACGAGCCGGTGGCAGCCGGGCCTCAAGGGAATCTACTGGATATTAAGGTACTCCTTTTAATAGAGCACCGGAGCAAAGCATTAACACTCCGTGAAAACATGTGATCCTCACATCACCGCCATCCCCTCCGGTTGTCCAGATTTCTGTCACTTCGGGGCCTTTGGTTCCGGGCAGTGACATGTGCATACAACTTGTAGATACAATCTAAGCAATAATTATAGAGCTTAAATCTAAGATCATGCCACTCGGGCCCTAGTGACAAGCATTAAGCATAACAAGATTGCAGCAACAATAACTTCACAAACTTTATAGATAGACTAATCATAATGTATCATCCATCGGATCCCAACAAACACAACACCGATTACATCAGATGGATCTCAATCATGTAAGGCAGCTCATGAGATCATTGTATTGAAGTACATGGGATAGAGAGTACCAACTAGCTACTGCTAGAACCTGTAGTCCATGGGGGAACTACTCACGGAGCATGATGGAGGCGATGGCGTTGATGGAGATGGCTTCCGGGGGCACTTCCCCGTCCCGGCAGGGTGCCGGAACAGAGACTTCTGTCCCCCGAATTGGAGTTTCGCGATGGCGGCGGCGCCTCTGGAGTCTTTCTGGAGTTTCGTCAATTGGTCTCGAGTTTTTAGGTCGAAAGGCTTAAATAGGCGAAGAGGCGGCGTAGGAGGGGCGACGGGGTGGCCCCACACTAGGCCAGCGCGGCCAGGCCTGGGGCCGCGCCGCCCACATGTGTGGTGGCCCCCTGGCTCTCCTCCGACTCTCCTTCAGTGTTCTGGATGCTTCCGGGAAAAATAGGATGTTTGGCATTGATTTCGTCCAATTCCGAGAATATTGCCCGAACAGCCTTTCTGGAACCAAAAACAGCAGAAAACAGGAACTGGCACTGTGGCATCTTGTTAATAGGTTAGTTCCGGAAAATGCATAAAAACATTATAAAGTGCGAGCAAAACATGTAAGTATTGTCATAAAACAAGCATGGAACATCAGAAATTATGGATACGTTGGAGACGTATCAGCATCCCCAAGCTTAGTTCCTACTCGTCCTCGAGTAGGTAAACGATAAAAAGAATAATTTCTGTAGTGACATGCTACTTACATAACCTTGATCATACTATTACAAAGCATATGAAATGAATGAAGTGACTCAAGGCAATGATCTATAGTTGCTAACAAATAGATAACATATAGCAAAACTTTTCATGAAGAGTACTTTCAAGACAAGCATCAAAAGTCTTGCACAAGAGTTAACTCATAAAGCAATAAATTCAAAGTAAAGGCATCGAAGCAACACAAAGGAAGATATAAGTTTCAGCAGTTGCTTTCAACTTTCAACATGCATATCTCATGGATATTGTCAACACAAAGTAATATGATGAATGCAAATATACAAGTATGTAAGAATCAATGCACAGTTAACACAAGTGTTTGCTTCTAAGATGGAAGGAAGTAGGTAAACTGACTCAACATAAAGTAAAAGAAAGGCCCTTCGCAGAGGGAAGCATCGATTGCTATATTTGTGCTAGAGCTTTGGTTTTGAAAACATAAAGAGAGCATAAAAGTGAAGTTTTGAGAGGTGTTTGTTGTTGTCAACGAATGGTAGTGGGCACTCTAACCCCCTTGCCAGACAGACCTTCAAAGAGCGGCTCCCATTTTATTTTATTTTTGGGTGGCACTCCTTCCAACTTTTCTTTCACAAACCATGGCTAACAGAATCCTCGGGTGCCTGCCAACAATCTCATACCATGAAGGAGTGCCCTTTTATTTTAGTTTTATTATGACGACACTCCTCCCAACCTTTGCTTACACAAGCCATGGCTAACCGAATCCTTCGGGTGCCGTCCAACAATCACATACCATGGAGGAGTGTCTATTTTGGTTAATTAATTTGGGACTGGGAATCCCATTGCCAGCTCTTTTTGCAAAATTATTGGATAAGCGGATGTAGCCACTAGTCCATTGGTGAAAGTTGCCCAACAAGATTGAAAGATAAACACCACATACTTCCTCATGAGCTATAAAACATTGACACAAATCAGAGGTAATAAATTTTGAATTGTTTAAAGGTAGCACTCAAGCAATTTACTTTGGAATGGCAGGAAATACCACATAGTAGGTAGGTATGGTGGACACAAATGGCATAGGTTTTGGCTCAAGGTTTTGGATGCACGAGAAGCATTTCCTCTCAGTACAAGGCTTAGGCTAGCAAGGTTATTTGAAGCAAACACAAGTATGAACCGGTACAGCAAAACTTACATAAGAACATATTGCAAGCATTATAATACTCTACACTGTCTTCCTTGTTGCTCAAACACTTTTACCAGAAAATATCTAGACCTTAAGAGAGACCAATCATGCAAACCAATTTCAACAAGCTCTACGGTAGTTCTCCACTAATAGGTTTAAAATACATGAAAAAACTTAATCATGATCTACTTGAGAGCTCAAAACAATTGCCAAGTGTCAAATTATCCAAGACATTATGAGGCATTTTCTGTTTCCAACCAAATAACCATAAGTATTGTAGCTTCCAACTTTTATCATTGAACATTAAAAGTAAAACGAAGAACAAGTGTTCATATGAAAAAGCGGAGCGTGTCTCTATCCCAAACAAGGATTGCTAGGATCCGTTCTTATTCAAACAAAAACAAAAAATAAAAGCACACAGACGCTCCAAGTAAAGCACATAAGATGTGACCGAATAAAAATATAGTTTCAATAGAAGAAACCTGATAACTTGATGAAGAAGGGGATGCCTTGGGCATCCCCAAGCTTAGATGCTTGAGTCTTCTTGAAATATGCAGGGATGAACCACGGGGGCATCCCCAAGCTTTGACTTTTCACTCTTCTTGATCATATATCATCCTCCTCTCTTGACCCTTGAAAACTTCCTTCACACCAAACTTCTCATAAACTTCATTAGAGGGGTTAGTACTCAAAAAAAACTTGAATCCACTTTTAGTCCTGTAGTGACACATTGCAAGAACTCAATAAAACATTAGCTATAGCTCTCCACGTCTAGAAAACCTCGCTTAAAATCCACAAGAGACAATGCAAAAAACAGAGACAGAATCTGCCAAAACAGAACAGCCAGTAAAGACGAATTTCAAAGAGGTACTTCCGTTGCTCAAATCAGAAAACTTAAAACTAATGAAAGTTGCGCACATATCTGAGGAACACACACGTAAATTGGCATATTTTTCTGAGTTACCTACAGAGAACACAGCCCAGATTCGTGACAGATATAAATCTGTTTCTGCGCAGAAATCCAAATCTAGTATCAACCTTCTATTAGAGGCTTCACTTGGCACAACAATGCAATAAAATAAAGATAAGGAGAGGTTGCTACAGTAGTAACAACTTCCAAAACACAACAAAACAGTAGCAAAATAAAGACATGGGTTATCTCCCAAGAAGTTCTTTCTTTATAGCCATTAAGATGGGCTCATCAGTTTTAATGATGCACTCGCAAGAAATAAGAGTTGAAGCAAAAGAGAGCATCAAAAGGCAAATTCAAAACACATTTGAGTCTAACCCACTTCCTATGCATAGGAATCTTGTACACAAATAAATTCATGAAGAACAAAGTGACAAGCATAAGAAGATAAAACAAGAGTAACTTCAAAATTTTAAGCACATAGAGAGGTGTTTTAGTACCATGCAAATTTCTACAACCATATTTTCCTCTTTCATAATAATTTTCAGTAGCTTCATGAATAAATTAAACAATATAACTATCACATAAAGCATTCTTTTCATTATCCATAGACACATAATTTTTATCAAGCTCAAAAATAGTGGGATTAAAACTTTCAAACCCACTTTTATCAATAATATAACAAGATGATTGATCAATCTTAAAAGATATGGGACTCATAGATAAAGTCAAGATCTCTCCAAACCCATTTTCATTAGTAGTACAATTAATATTATCAAGTAACATAGGACCATCATCTAGAGATTTATCATAAACATTTGCTAAACAAAACTCTTTAGTACCATGCATTTCGACATCAGGCACAAACAAAGCATTATCATAAGATTTATCAAAGTAGCATGGATTATCATAAATAACAGTAGCATAATTATTCTCACAAGTTTTACTCATAGGTAATATTTCAAGAGAATCCACAGGAACATAACATTCAACCTCTTTCGGTAAGCATGGAGGACAATCAAATAATGTAAGAGATAAAGAGTTACTCTCATTAGAAGGTTGGCATGGGTAGCTAATCCATTCTTCCTCCTTTTGTTCATCACTCTCCTCTTCTTTTTCATCCAATGAGCTTTCAGGTTCATCAATTTCCTCCTCTTTTTCATCCAATGAGCTTTCAGGTTCATCAATTTCTTCTTCCACAGGTTCCTGCAAATTGTGAGTGCATTCTTGTGCATTAATGAGTCTCTCTTTATAATCAATGATATAAGGATTATCAGTGTAACTTTCATTGCAAAAATTAAGGATAGAAGAGACATAATCTTTAAGGTCCTTACAAACAACACAAGTTTCATAATTCTCAACCATGAAGGATTCTATCTCAGAGGCTCCCATAAATATGACAAATTGTTCTACCTCTTCAAACCCAAAATGAATATAGCTATTCCGATTATAGTTCTTAATTAAAAATTCCTCACTAAAGCCACATTGAAATTTAAGATGTTTAGTGTCCTGTTGAGAGCAACAGTTTATATCATGGCGTTTAAGCAAGATTTTAGCAATTGCGTTCAATTTTTCTATCACAGCACTCATAACTTTACCAGTTCTTGATTCTCTATAATTATTATAATATTCTATAAGCTCCAAATAGGTTGTGGGTTCTCCCATAACAGCAGTTTTTAATTTTTAGGTTTTTCAAATTTTTATGGATTTTTGGGTATATGAGAAAAATAAAACAAGACAAAAAGAAACTAAGCAAAAGTAAACTAAGGAAAATAATACTAGATAGAAATAAACTAAGCACAAATAAACTAGACAAAAGTAAACTAAGCAAAACAAAATAAAACAAAATAAAAACAGAGAGAGAGGTAGAGTGTACTCCCCGGGTGAACTTATGAGTAGAGCTATGCCTCCCCGGCAACGGCGCCAGAAAACAGTCTTGATAACCCACAAGTATAGGGGATCGCGGCAGTCTTCGAGGGAAGTAAAACCCAAATTTATTGATTCGACACAAGGGGAGGTAAAGAATACTTATAAGCCTTAACAACTGAGTTGTCAATTCAGCTGCACCTGGAAAAGCACTAGTAACAGGGGTGATGTGAAAGTAGCAGTGATATGAGAGCACTAGTAACAGTAACACAGCAGCAGTAATAGTAACACAGAGGTAATGGCACCAGAAAATAGTTGATACTACTTCCAATGACATGTAGAACGAGTATATAATGATGAGAGATGGACCGGGGTTCCCAGCGATCTACACTAGTGGTAACTCTCCAATAACAAGTGACAAGTGTTGGGTGAACAAATTACAGTTGGGCAATTGATAGGATTGATAAGGCATTAAGAAAGAACATCAATTCATTAATCATGTAGGCATGTTTTCCATATATAGTCATACGTGCTCGCAATGAGAAACTTGTACAACATCTTTTGTCCTACCAGCCGGTGGCAGCTGGGCCTCAAGGGAATCTACTGGATATTAAGGTACTCCTTTTAATAGAGCACCGGAGCAAAGCATTAACACTCCGTGAAAACATGTGATCCTCACATCACCGCCATCCCCTCCGGTTGTCCCGATTTCTGTCACTTCGGGGCCTTTGGTTCCGGGCAGTGACATGTGCATACAACTTGTAGATACAATCTAAGCAATAATTATAGAGCTTAAATCTAAGATCATGCCACTCGGGCCCTAGTGACAAGCATTAAGCATAACAAGATTGCAGCAACAATAACTTCACAAACTTTATAGATAGACTAATCATAATGTATCATCCATCGGATCCCAACAAACACAACACCGATTACATCAGATGGATCTCAATCATGTAAGGCAGCTCATGAGATCATTGTATTGAAGTACATGGGATAGAGAGTACCAACTAGCTACTGCTAGAACCCGTAGTCCATGGGGGAACTACTCACGGAGCATGATGGAGGCGATGGCGTTGATGGAGATGGCTTCCGGGGGCACTTCCCCGTCCCGGCAGGGTGCCGGAACAGAGACTTCTGTCCCCTGAATTGGAGTTTCGCGATGGCGGCAGCGCCCCTGGAGTCTTTCTGGAGTTTCGGCAATTGGTCTCGAGTTTTTAGGTCGAAACGCTTAAATAGGCGAAGAGGCGGCGCAGGAGGGGCGACAGGGTGGCCCCACACTAGGCCGGCGCGGCCAGGCCTGGGGCCACGCCGCCCACATGTGTGGTGGCCCCTGGCTCTCCTCCGACTCTCCTTCGGTGTTCTGGATGCTTCCGGGAAAAATAGGATGTTTGGCGTTGATTTCGTCCAATTCTGAGAATATTGCCCGAACAGCCTTTCTGGAACCAAAAACAGCAGAAAACAGGAACTGGCACTGTGGCATCTTGTTAATAGGTTAGTTCCGGAAAATGCATAAAAACATTATAAAGTGCGAGCAAAACATGTAAGTATTGTCATAAAACAAGCATGGAACATCAGAAATTATGGATACGATGGAGACGTATCATGCAGCGTCAGTTGCTGCGGGTCGGTGGAGGAGGTACCGCAAGCCGTGGCCTTCCCCTTGGCAGTTGTGAGGGTTTTTGGCGGCAGCGTTGGCTTGGTGCTGGGGGCTTCCGGCGGTGGCACCGACTTGGAGGGGGAAGACTCCGTGGTCTTCTTCTTCTTCTTTTTGGGGACGGGAGGAACTAGAGGTTCCACCCTCCCGGCAGCTTCTGAATCGGCGCCAGTGTGGCTGGCGCCGGTGTCTTGTTTCTTAGGAGGGGAGGTGTGCTCCTCCTCCGCGCGGTGTTTAGGAGGTGTAGGGGCCGCGCGCCCCGAACTTGAAGTGCCCCCCAGAGGGGAGGCAGAAGCGTTGCCAGCACCAGATGGTGCCGGGCTTGGGTGAGAAGGAGATGAGGTCCTTGCGGGTCCCTCAGAGCTCTCAGGCCTTGGGCCAAGCTTGAGCGCATGGCTGAACAAGAAAAAGAAAGGTTGGAAAAAGCAACCGGAAGGGAAAGTTTGTAAAACAGAAAGACGAAGAGAAACAAGGACTTACCCGGAAGAGACCGGCATCTGCTTGCCCTTATAGCGCCTCTTGCCCGTCTCCTTCCCCCCAAGAACTTCCATCCGGAACCGTTTGGCGGGAGGACTTTGGCTTGAACCGGCATCAGGTGCCGGGGCCTTCTTCTTCTTGAGCTGCGGAGCGAGTTTCTCCACGAACTCATCGCCGGCCTCGGCCCGCAGGGGAGAAACGTGCTCATGAACCTGCGGTTGCGTGCCAGCTGAGGGGGCATCTACAGAGGAGGAATAACAATAAAGTATGAGAGACCGGAAAAGAAAGCTACCTCAAGCATAGTGAGATCATCAGTGGAGCCGGGAGCTTCTGACGAAGGGTTACCGGGGCGCGAGGTGTGCGTTCGGCCCATCTTCAGATCAGTCCAATGCATGTATGGGTCAGGGTCCACCCGGTCCAGAGGACGCTTCGGGCAAGAGCCTCGTCGATCGGCTTCGATGCGAGGGAAGCGGTCCTTGGCCTGAAAACGAATAAAAAACCAGTTAGTCACAGCATAAAAGTTACCGGTACAAGAACCCGGGTTGCACAATCTCTTACTTCCTCGGTTGGAGGGTTGGTGGAGCTAAGAGGCAGGACGCCCCACTCCCAATCAACCGGCATAGCAGTCTGGCAGATCTGCCTAGCCTTGAAGACTACGTCCTTCTTGCTAAGAGGGAGGCCGGTGATCTTGGTAGGATCGCCAGGACCATACATCTCGCTCATCTAGTGAGCCCGGCGCTTAAGAGGAAGCACCCGGCGTGAAATGAAGGCACGTATGATGTCGTCAGAACAGATGTTGGTTTCCTTCATCAGCTTCTCCATGAAGCGTACCACCCGGTTCGTTTCGATATGATTCGTCCCGGGAGAGTAGCTCCAGTTGACCTTTCTGGGAGGTGCCGGATTGAAAGCCGGCAGGTTGATAAGATCAGCCTCGCCGGCGTTCTTCACATAGAAGAAGGTCTCTTGCCATAACTGGCATGACTCGAGACCAGCGAATTTAAAGAAAGGGCTCCCTTGGCGGGAGCCAATGATACAAGACCCGCATTGTACGGGGGGTTTGGGCTTAGGAATGTCCTTGCCCTGAACAGAGTTGATTCTAAGAGAGAGAAAGCGAGCGAAAGTCTCGCGAGTGGGGCGGATGCCGATGTAGGCCTCCATGAAAGTGGCGTAACATGAAAGATAGAAAACGGCGTTGCCGGGAAGGTGGTGAGGCTAAAGTTCATAGAAATCCAAGATTTGGCGGAAGAAATCGGAGGCAGGAAGGCCGAAGCCGCGCTCAAAGTGAGCAAGAAAGACGACGTACTCACCGGGTTGGAGTACCGGTTCGATTTCGTCGCCGGGAAGCCGGCAGGTTACTCCTTCCGGTATCCTTCTTAACCGGTAGAGCCAGTCAATCTCGTGTTGTGTCACGTCGGAACCTCTCCAGGCTCCGCGTGTGATACCGGATAGATCTATTCCGGGGGCCTGCCTAGAGCTGCCGGCCTCTTGGTCTTTGCGGGTGTCGGTTTCCATCCGAGCAAGATCTGCGGTTAGCCCGTCAGAGGAGTCGCTTTGTTGGCTACTAGAGGAGGATTCGGAAAGATATTGTTCGCTAGACATATGAATATATCCGGAAAAACAACTTTCCCAAGATCTACCCTTCCGCGAAGATCTACGAGTAAGAGAAAAAACAAAAGAAAAAGGGAAGTAAATATTCTACCGGCCCAAGATCTGGAAAGCAAAAAAGAGAGGGGTAAAGGCGAATCGAGCCTGACCTGAGGCGGCGGAGTTGCTGAAGGAGGAGGTCGCCGGTGGAGCGGCGAGCTCGTGGTTGCTGGGGTACGCCGGCGACGGAGAGGCGAAGAAGAGGCCCTCGGAACACGAACGCAGCGGCCGCACCTGGTGCGCTGCAGTGATTCTCCGCGCAGCAAGGCTTAGGGAGACTCGGAGGAGCAGCGGCGGAAGTTCGCCGGGTGGCGGAGCTCAGGCAATGGGCGGAGACGGCGAAGGCGCTAGAGGGCAAGAAGCTCTGTGTGCGCGAAGAGATGGAGAGTGCGAAGAAAGGAGGAAGAAGGAGCAGTTCCCCCTTATATAGGAAGAAGAGATAATGGGCTGGTAACCGCTGGGCCACGGCGGTTCGCTTCATGGGCCGCCACGTGGCGCGGGGATACACGCGCAGAAAATAAAAAGCCACAGGGTCGCCGCCCGGATCCGGAACGGCAGCCCAGATCCGGTGTGCCGCACTTATTACGGGCGCAGAAGCAGAAGGGAAGTGACCCCTGACACTGGCGCGTCAGGTACAGTGCGCATGTCACAGACAGGTACTGTACCCGAGAAATTCTCGACTTCACCGAGGAGAGATTTAATGTCTAAGATACCGGAGAATGTGATACCGGAAAATACCTTGCAAAGAAGGAGAAAACATGAGTCCGGCAAAGATGCCAGAATCTAAACTTAACCACCGGAAAGATTAAACCGGTACCTTGAGATATGAGAAACTGGCACGGTCTGCTGGATAGAATCCACCAGACTATACCAGCTTCGGGGACTAATGTTGGGGGGATGACCCCCGGTATGCCAAAGGCATGCCAAACCGGATGGTTTGAGCCATCAAGATACCGGTTTAATGTTTATACCGGAGGACAAAGTTAAGTGTTTGGCTAAGTAGAGCTAAGCCGGTATCCCCAAGAGGGGTATACCGGAACCGGGTAAAGAAGACACCGGGCTACCGGTAAGAAGAGCATGTCGGCAAAGCTGGTCAAAGATTCTCTTCAGAGCTAGAGGACAAGGATGAGCTAAGCAAAGTAGCTTTAAACGAAGCCCTGACGCTAAAGAGGAGGATGACGCCAAAAGCAGCCGGAGGACGTCAGCCTCCCTGATTAAAGATACCGGCGCCGCCATTTATGATTAAAGTTCTTTGTAAAAGTAGTTTGTCTAGTCAAAGATGCCATTAGGGTTCCTTGCTCTATAAGCCACCTCTCCCCTATATAAGGAGAGGGGGTAGCCCATTACACGGGCATGTACAAAGAGATAGACGATCGACCTTGTAACCAAAAAACTTGTATCCTGTTGAGATCAATATAGAGAAAGATCTAGAGCAGAGTTCTTCCTTGTGTGTTTATTCTTGTATCGCTGCCTTTGGTCTTGTTCTTGAGGAAAGCATCCGGAAGTTCGTCCAATCTGATCCAAAACCCTCCCCCGAATCCTCTAGCGCACATTCGGCCCCAACTTAAGCCATCCCATGGCATCTGTCTGTTCACCACGACGACAGGGATCCCCACCCACCGGTTGTTCTCGCAAGATACAACTGCTACGGTAAGCGCAACCGTTGATGTACGAGAGGTGGAAATACAATTGACTACTCCGTCCCACTCCAGATCTTATGGTTCACACGAGTTTTACGGCACACGAATCACTGGACGACATTTGTTGTTTAATCCTAGATGGATATAAACCCATTGCAATGGAACCTCCACCATGTCAACACATTCCATGGTTCCATTGCCAACCACATAGTCATATTCATAGTTATGAAAATAATGATTTTGCTTTTTATGCAAGAGTGGTAAGTATAATACTTTGCAAGTAATTTGGTAAAAATACTCAAATGACATGAGAAAGCGATGAACTTGCCTTTCTTGACTGCAAGATTATGCAGGCAAGGTCTTCGATATGCAATATGTAACATCCCAAATTTTAAAACAAAGAGAAAATGAATTTCCCTTTTCCAAAAATTAGAACCAACAAAAACTTTTATTAAATAAGGTGCTATGCATGGTGCTAAGGTTTGATAATTGTGTTTTCCAAAATCCTTATGTGAATACCTTTGAATTGTTCCTAAACCCTAAACCTCACCCTTCTTTTTCTTCTTCCAAAAGAAAACAAAATAAAAAGGTTTTAATTTTAAAAAGTGGACGCCTATGTAAGCCTATGTATCTTTTTGCAAATAATGAGTTAGGCCATGTGCTACCTTGTTGGATGAGTTGAAGTACCTCAACAAAACCAACCTAGTGCTTACTCACCAATTTCCCTTGTGAAACAAAAATAAAATAAAAAGGTACATGGAGGCATATGTGGCACTTAGCCATAATGGCAAATCTTGCCCTATGCCCTCATACCCTACCCAAATGGTTTAAAATCTTTATCAAACTCAACCTAACCCTAAATAGACCCTAACACATGCCCAATTGGATCAAGTGAACCAAAATAGGAAAATAAGAAAAATCCAATTCAACACACACATGTGCTTATGGACATTTTGCAAAACTTTGATCTAGGCCAATTTGGCTTGTGCCATTGTTTGTAGAATGTTACTAAACACTTCTAAACACTTTTTGAATCAAAGAAACTCAAATCAAATCGAATTTGAAATCAAATTGTGCTCACATGCACTAATGGTCAAATCTGCCAATTTTCACCTGATGCCTACTTTGAGCCTCTGTATTAAGAGATTTTCAAACCAAACAAATCCAACTCTTTGCACCTCATCCAAGACCACATCAAGGTGAACAACTTTGGTAAAGACCACCCCTTCCAAATCATTCTAGATCAAAAGTTATGCTCAAGCCAAGATGAGACTTTGAAGCAAAACTAAGATCATCCCATTTTGCAACTTTTGCAAATCTTTTTATTTTAAATGCCACCACCACCTTTGTGTGTCTCTGGTCCTTTGAAGCAAGTCCAATCCATCTCTTTCCAAATTTTTAACTTTACTTGCATGAGGCAAATTTGACAAAAACTTGGGGATCAAATCCCACCCAAATCCAAAAACACTATTTTCAATAGTGTTTGGCCAAACCCTACTCACCACTTGCCTCTACCATGTTCCCTGGTCCCCTCTCAACCTAAACCATGCCATTAAAACCCTAGCAAGGGCAAGGCATGACCATGCCATGGTCATGCCGGCCACCTCACATGCACTCATGCTCCCTCTCTCCTCTCTCACCTCTATCCCTAGTCACCATGTCCCACTGCACCCCCTTGGTCCCCTGAGCACGCCTATACCCGCCAGTGGTCGAGTGGTGGACGACAGTGCCCAGACCAACGCGCGCCCTCGATGCTCTGGCGCGACAAGAACGGCATGGTCGCGACGCCGCGTGCGCGCCGCGGACGCTCCCAGTACACGCGTCGCCTCACGCCACCCCCGGACCCCATCTCTCGCACTGAGACTCGCCACGACACAAGGAACCCCGCAGACACGCTCGCTTCGCCGACCCGTGCCCGCCGCTGCCGGAGACGACGACCACATCCCGCCACTGCCGCGCAGATCCTCGCGACCGCTCGACCGCGTTTGGCACCGCCTAGCCTAGCCGTCGACGCTCAGAGAACCTCCTGGACGTGCTGAACAGGACGCCGCCCTCGCCTACCCATCTAGCTCGCCGGAACGCCCGCGCCATGGTCGACTTGCCACAACACCCATGGCACACTTCCGCCATTGATACGTCTCCGACGTATCGATAATTTCTTATGTTCCATGCAACATTATTGATGATACCTACATGTTTTATGCATACTTTATGTCATATTTATGCATTTTCCGGCACTAACCTATTAACGAGATGCCGAAGAGCCAGTTGTTGTTTTCTGCTATTTTTGGTTTCAGAAATCCTAGTAAGGAAATATTCTCGGAATTGGACGAAATCAACGCCCAGGGTCCTATTTTTCCACGAAGCTTCCAGAAGACCGAGGGAGAAACGAAGTGGGGCCACGAGGTGGCCAGACACTAGGGCGGCGCGGCCTGGACCCTGGCCGCGCGGCCCTGTCGTCTGGGCCCCTCGTGACGCCCCTTGACCTACCCTTCCGCCTACTTAAGCCTTCGTCGATAATAGCCCCAGTACCGAGAGCCACGATACGGAAAACCTTCCAGAGACGCCGCCGCCGCCAATCCCATATCGGGGGATTCAGGAGATCGCCTCCGGCACCCTGCCGGAGAGGGGAATCATCTCCGTAGGACTCTACACCGCCATGGTCGCTTCCGGATTGATGAGTGAGTAGTTCACCCCTGGACTATGGGTCCATAGCAGTAGCTAGATGGTCGTCTTCTCCTTATGCGCTTCATTGTCGGGTCTTGTGAGCTGCCTAACATGATCAAGATCATCTATCTGTAATGCTATATGTTGTGTTTGTTGGGATCCGATGGATAGAGAATACTATGTTATGTTGATTATCAATCTATTACCTATGTGATGTTTATGATCTTGCATGCTCTCCGTTATTAGTAGAGGCTCTGGCCAAGTTTTTACTCTTAACTCCAAGAGGGAATATTTATGCTCGATAGTGGGTTCATGCCTCCATTAAATGCAGGACAGTGTGACGAAAGTTCTAAGGTTGTGGATGTGCTGTTGCCACTAGGGATAAAACATTGATGCTATGTCCGAGGATGTAGTTATTGATTACATTATGCACCATACTTAATGCAATTGTCTGTTGTTTGCAACTTAATACTGGAAGGGGTTCGGATGATAACCTGAAGGTGGACTTTTTAGGCATAGGTGCATGCTGGATAGCGGTCTATGTACTTTGTCGTAATGCCCAATTGAATCTCACCATACTCATCATATCATGTATGTGCATTGTCATGCCCTCTCTATTTGTCAATTGCCCAACTGTAATTTGTTCACCCAACATGCTATTTATCTTATGGGAGAGACACCTCTAGTGAACTGTGGACCCCGGTCCATTCTTTTAATCAAATACAATCTACTGCAATACTTGTTCTACTATTTTCTGCAAACAATCATCATCCACACTATACATCTAATCCTTTGTTACAGCAAGCCGGTGAGATTGACAACCTCAACATTTTCGTTGGGGCAAAGTACTTTGGTTGTGTTGTGCAGGTTCCACGTTGGCGCCGGAATCCCTGGTGTTGCGCCGCACTACATCTCGCCGCCATCAACCTTCAACGTGCTTCTTGGCTCCTACTGGTTCGATAAACCTTGGTTTCTTACTGAGCGAAACTTGCTGCTGTACGCATCACACCTTCCACTTGGGGTTCCCAACGGACGCGTGCTGTACGCGTATCAAGCTAAATTTTTGTGGCGCCGTTGCCGGGGAGATCAAGACACGCTGCAAGGGGAGTCTCCACATCGCAATCTCTTTACTTTGTTTTTTGTCTTGCTTTATTTTATTTACTACTTTGTTTGCTGCACTAAATCAAAACACAAAAAAATTAGTTGCTAGTTTTACTTTACTTGCTATCTTGTTTGCTATATCAAAAACACTCAAAAAATTAGTTACTTGCATTTACTTTATCTAGTTTGCTTTATTTACCGTTGCTAAAATGGGTACTCCTGAAAATACTAAGTTGTGTGACTTCACAACCACAAATAATAATGATTTCTTATGCACACCTATTGCTCCACCTGCTACTACAGCAGAATTCTTTGAAATTAAACCTGCTTTACTGAATCTTGTTATGCGAGAGCAATTTTCTGGTATTAGTTCTGATGATGCTGCTGCCCATCTCAATAATTTTGTTGAACTTTGTGAAATGCAAAAGTATAAAGATGTAGATGGTGACATTATAAAATTAAAATTGTTCCCTTTCTCATTAAGAGGAAGAGCTAAAGATTGGTTGCTATCTCTGCCTAAGAATAGTATTGATTCATGGACTAAATGCAAGGATGCTTTTATTGGTAGATATTATCCCCCTGCTAAAATTATATCTTTGAGGAGTAGCATAATAAATTTTAAACAATTGGATACTGAGCATGTTACACAAGCATGGGAAAGAATGAAGTCTTTGGTTAAAAATTGCCCAACCCATGGACTGACTACTTGGATGATCATCCAAACCTTTTATGCAGGACTGAATTTTTCTTCACGGAACCTATTGGATTCAGCTGCTGGAGGTACCTTTATGTCCATCACTCTTGGTGAAGCAACAAAGATTCTTGATAATATGATGATTAATTACTCTGAATGGCACACGGAAAGAGCTCCACAAGGTAAGAAGGTAAATTCTGTCGAAGAAACCTCTTCCTTGAGTGATAAGATTGATGCTATTATGTCTATGCTTGTGAATGATAGGACAAATATTGATCCTAATAATGTTCTGTTAGCTTCATTGGTTGCTCAAAAAGAACATGTTGATGTGAATTTCATTAAAAATAACAATTATAATAATTCTAGGCCATATCCTGCTAATGGTAACTCTTATGGTAGATATGCTTCACCTAATGAGGAAAAGATGTTAGAAATTGAAAGATCCACCAAGAAATTTATGCAATCACAATATGAGCAAAATAAATTGTTTACCAAAACTATGAATGAGCAATCTACCTTGTTGAAGAATATAGGAAATCAACTTGAAAATCTGAATATGGAGATCTCTGGGTTGCAAACTAAACTTGCAAATGCTGAAAACCGAATCTCATACATGTCTGCGTCACAATCTTCTTTAATTAATAAAATGGCTGCTAAACCTGAGGATATAGATAATAAAATTGTTACTACAGCAAATGCCATCCAAGTTAGAATTAATGAGAATATAAGATTGATGGCCGAATTGCGTGCTAGGTGGGAAAGAGAAGAAAATGAAAAAGAAGACAATATAGCTAAAGTTTGGACTATTACCACCACTAGCAATGCTAATGCTACACATGTTGCTGCACCTCCTACTAATAATGGTGAAAGAATTGGTGTTGGCAATGTTTCTACTTCTAATGCAAAGCGCGAAAAACTGCCTGAAATTGCTAAAACTATTAAAGCGCTGTGATAAAACTGCTGAAATTTTTTCCAACATTGGGGATAAAGATCCCATTGCTTTAGATTATAATGGTTTGGATTTTGATGATTGTCATATCTCTGAATTTATAAAGTTCTTACAAAAACTTGCTAAGAGTCCTAATGCCAGTGCTATAAATTTGGCTTTCACGAAACATATTACAAATGCTCTCATAAAAGCTAGAGAAGAGAAACTAAATCGCGAAACTTCTATCCCTAGGAAGTTAGAAGATGGTTGGGAGCCCATCATTAAGATGAGGGTCAATGACTTTGATTGTAATGCTTTATGTGATCTTGGTGCAAGTATTTCCGTTATGCCTAAGAAAATCTATAATATGCTTGACTTGCCACCATTGAAAAATTGTTATTTGGATGTTAATCTTGCTGATAATTCTACGAAGAAACCTTTGGGGAGAGTTGATAATGTTCGCATTACCGTTAACAATAACCTTGTCCCCGTTGATTTTGTTGTCTTGGATATTGAATGCAATGCATCTTGTCCCATCATATTGGGAAGACCTTTTCTTCGAACTGTTGGTGCTATCATTGATATGAAGGAAGGTAATATTAAATATCAATTTCCTCTCAAGAAAGGTATGGAACACTTCCCTAGAAAGAGAATGAAGTTACCTTTTGATTCTATTATTAGAACAAATTATGATGTTGACACTTCATCTCTTGATAATACTTGATACACACTTTCTGCGCCTAGCTGAAAGGCGTTAAAGAAAAGCGCTTATGGGAGACAACCCATGTTTTTACTACAGTACTTTTATTTTATATTTGAGTCTTGGAAGTTGTTACTACTGTAGCAACCTCTCCTTATCTTAGTTTTTGTGCATTGTTGTGCCAAGTAAAGTCGTTGATAGTAAGGTTCATACTAGATTTGGATTACTGCACAGAAACAGATTTCTTTGCTGTCACGAATCTGGGCCTAATTCTCTATAGGTAACTCAGAAAATTATGCCAATTTACGTGAGTGATCCACAGATATGTACGCAACTTTCATTCAATTTGAGCATTTTCATTTGAGCAAGTATGGTTCCTCAATAAAATTCGTCTTTACGAACTATTCTATTTTGACAGATTCTGCCTTTTATTTCGCATTGCCTGTTTTGCCATGCTTGATGGATTTTTCGATTCCATTGACTTTCAGTAGCTTTGTGCAATGTCCAGAAGTGTAAAGAATGATTGTGTCACCTCTGAACATGTAAATTTTAATTGTGCACTAACCCTCTAATGAGTTGTTTTGAGTTTGGTGTGGAGGAAGTTTTCAAGGATCAAGAGAGGGAGATGATACAATATGATCAAGGAGAGTGAAAGCTCTAAGCTTGGGGATGCCCCGGTGGTTCACCCCTGCATATATCAAGAAGACTCAAGCGTCTAAGCTTGGGGATGCCCAAGGCATCCCCTTCTTCATCGACAACATTATCAGGTTCCTCTAGTGAAACTATATTTTTATTCCATCACATCTTATGTACTTTACTTGGAGCGTCGGTTTGTTTTTGTTTTTGTTTTGTTTGAATAAAATGGATCCTAGCATTCATTGTGTGGGAGAGAGACACGCTCCGTTGTTGCATATGGACAAATATGTCCTTAGGCTTTACTCATAATATTCATGGCGAAAGTTTCTTCTTCGTTAAATTGTTATATGGTTGGAATTGGAAAATGATACATGTAGTAATTGCTAAAATGTCTTGGATAATGTGATACTTGGCAATTGTTGTGCTCATGTTTAAGCTCTTGCATCATATACTTTGCACCTATTAATGAAGAAATACATAGAGCATGCTAAAATTTGGTTTGCATAATTGGTCTCTCTAAGGTCTAGATAATTTCTAGTATTGAGTTTGAACAACAAGGAAGACGGTGTAGAGTCTTATAATGTTTACAATATGTCTTTTATATGAGTTTTGCTGCACCGCTTCATCCTTGTGTTTGTTTCAAATAACCTTGCTAGCCTAAACCTTGTATCGAGAGGGAATACTTCTCATGCATCCAAAATCCTTGAGCCAACCACTATGCCATCTGTGTCCATCATACCTACCTACTACATGGTATTTCTCCGCCATTCCAAAGTAAATTGCTTGAGTGCTACCTTTAAAATTTCCATTCTTCACCTTTACAATATATAGCTCATGGGACAAATAGCTTAAAAACTATTGTGGTATTGAATATGTACTTATGCACTTTATCTCCTATTAAGTTGCTTGTTGTGCGATAACCATGTTCCTGGGGACGCCATCAACTACTCTTTGTTGAATATCATGTGAGTTGCTATGCATGTCCGTCTTGTCTGAAGTAAGGGAGATTTACCACTAAAATGGTTAGAGCATACATAATGTTAGAGAAGAACATTGGGCCGCTAACTAAAGCCATGATCCATGGTGGAAGTTTCAGTTTTGGACAAATATCCTCAATCTCATATGAGAAAATTAATTGTTGCTACATGCTTATGCATAAAAGAGGACTCCATTATCTGTTGTCTATGTTGTCCCGGTATGGATGTCTAAGTTGAGAATAATCAAAAGCGAGAAATCCAATACGAGCTTTCTCCTTAGACCTTTGTACAGGCGGCATAGAGGTACCCCTTTGTGACACTTGGTTAAAACATGTGCAATGCGATGATAATCCAGGTAATCCGAGCTAATTAGGACAAGGTGCGGGCACTATTAGTATACTATGCATGAGGCTTGCAACTTGTAGGATATAATTTACATAACACATATGCTTTATTACTACCGTTGACAAAATTGTTTCTTGTTTTCAAAACCAAAGCTCTAGCACAAATATAGCAATCGATGCTTTCCTCTTTGAAGGACCTTTCTTTTACTTTTATGTTGAGTCAGTTCACCTATCTCTCTCCACCTCAAGAAGCAAACACTTGTGTGAACCGTGCATTGATTCCTACATACTTGCATATTGCACTTATTATATTACTTTGTATTGACAACTATCCATGAGATATACATGTTACAAGTTGAAAGCAACCGCTGAAACTTCATCTTCCTTTATGTTGCTTCAATACCTTTACTTTGAATTATTGCTTTATGAGTTAACTCTTATGCAAGACTTATTGATGCTTGTCTTGAAGTACTATTCATGAAAAGTCTTTGCTTTATGATTCATTTGTTTACTCATGTCATTTACATTGCTTTGATCGCTGCATTCATTACATATGCTTACAATAGTATGATCAAGGTTATGATGGCATGTCACTCCAGAAATTATCTTTGTTATCGTTTACCTGCTCGGGACGAGCAGGAACTAAGCTTGGGGATGCTGATACGTCTCTGACGTATCGATAATTTCTTATGTTCCATGCCACATTATTGATGATACCTACATGTTTTATGCATACTTTATGTCATATTTATGCATTTTCCGGCACTAACCTATTAACGAGATGCCGAAGAGCCAGTTGCTGTTTTCTGCTGTTTTTGGTTTCAGAAATCCTAGTAAGGAAATATTCTCGGAATTGGACGAAATCAACGCCCAGGGGCCTATTTTCTCACGAAGCTTCCAGAAGACCGAGGGAGAAACGAAGTGGGGCCACGAGGTGGCCAGACACCAGGGCGGCGCGGCCTGGACCCTGGCCGCGCGGCCCTGTCGTCTGGGCCCCTCGTGACGCCCCTTGACCTACCCTTCCGCCTACTTAAGCCTTCGTCGATAATAGCCCCAGTACCGAGAGCCACGATACGGAAAACCTTCCAGAGACGCTGCCGCCGCCAATCCCATCTCGGGGGATTCAGGAGATCGCCTCCGGCACCCTGCCGGAGAGGGGAATCATCTCCCGGAGGACTCTACACCGCCATGGTCGCCTCTGGATTGATGAGTGAGTAGTTCACCCCTGGACTATGGGTCCATAGCAGTAGCTAGATGGTCGTCTTCTCCTTATGCGCTTCATTGTCGGGTCTTGTGAGCTGCCTAACATGATCAAGATCATCTATCTGTAATGCTATATGTTGTGTTTGTTGGGATCCGATGGATAGAGAATACTATGTTATGTTGATTATCAATCTATTACCTATGTGATGTTTATGATCTTGCATGCTCTCCGTTATTAGTAGAGGCTCTGGCCAAGTTTTTACTCTTAACTCCAAGAGGGAGTATTTATGCTCGATAGTGGGTTCATGCCTCCATTAAATCTGGGACAGTGATAGAAAGTTCTAAGGTTGTGGATGTGCTGTTGCCACTAGGGATAAAACATTGATGCTATGTACGAGGATGTAGTTATTGATTACATTACGCACCATACTTAATGCAATTGTCTGTTGTTTGCAACTTAATACTGGAAGGGGTTCGGATGATAACCTGAAGGTGGACTTTTTAGGCATAGATGCATGCTGGATAGCGGTCTATGTACTTTGTCATAATGCCCAATTAAATCTCACCATACTCATCATATCATGTATGTGCATTGTCATGCCCTCTCTATTTGTCAATTGCCCAACTGTAATTTGTTCACCCAACATGCTATTTATCTTATGGGAGAGACACCTCTAGTGAACTGTGGACCCCGGTCCATTCTTTTAATCAAATACAATCTACTGCAGTACTTGTTCTACTGTTTTCTGCAAACAATCATCATCCACACTATACATCTAATCCTTTGTTACAGCAAGCCGGTGAGATTGACAACCTCACTGTTTCGTTGGGGCAAAGTACTTTGGTTGTGTTGTGCAGGTTCCACGTTGGAGCCGGAATCCCTGGTGTTGCGCCGCACTACATCTCGCCGCCATCAACCTTCAACGTGCTTCTTGGCTCCTACTGGTTCGATAAACCTTGGTTTGTTACTGAGGGAAACTTGCTGCTGTACGCATCACACCTTCCACTTGGGGTTCCCAACGGACGCGTGCTGTACGCGTATCAGCCATTATAAAAGGAGACCTCCCCTCGATGATTTCTTCATAGCACCACACTCCCCTCTCCTCCCTCGACCTCCTCGACACTTCCCTGCATCGATTAGCCACCGGAGCCATCCAATTTCGTCGCCGGAGGCCGCCAGTACCCGGAGATCGCCGCCGTCGATTGGAGCCGCCCCAGGACACGCCGCTGGTGCCTGGAGCTTCATCGTCTACACCTTCCTCGAGCACACTGCCCACCCTCGCTGGAGCCACGGTGAGCTCGCCGGACCACCTGCCTCGCCGCCCAGTAGCCAAATCCCGCTGGTGACGACGACGAATGAGATCCGCTGGATCTCATTCTAATCGTGCGCCTCAGAATCACCCGTACCCCTTCACGTGTTAAGAGAGGCTGACGAGTGCCACTCGTCAAGCAGCCCACACGTAGCAGACGCGTGGTGGGCTGGCTTCGCCCGTTTAATTCGTTTCAGCCCAGTAACTTTTCCTGCGCGGCCCACAAATTCAAATTCCGAATTTCTGTTTTAAATCCAAATTGCTTGCAGATGCTTTGTTCTAAATTGAATAGAATCAGTTTGGCTCAACCAAATTTGATGAATTACGTACCGTTGGAAAGCTTATGAAATTTCCTAACTAACTGCACTGGTCTCATCATGAGATTACCTGTAGAATTAATGTGACAAAAATAACAAGGAAAGGACTTTTGCAACTTCAAACAATTATTAAAAATCAACCAAAAATGCTTTTGAGTGGTTTCCAACTCTCATAAATCACATTTCACTTACACTACATGTTCATGCAAAAATATGACATGGTTACTTTGTGTGATCATGGCCTAAAGTAAATAAAGGGCTTTATGGCTATTTCTAGTCAAATGATATTGTCCAAAACTATTTTTAAATCTTATGAGAGGCTTGCTCTCATTTAAACCTTGACCCAAGTAACTTAATATGAGGTTGTGACCCTGGTCTACTTACTCTCATATTGAATTACTTGGTGATGTTAAATCAAAAGTGGTATTGTTAAATGGTATGAGGTATTCTACCTCATTTAAATCATTTTCCCAAATGATGATTATGAATGGTGAACCTTGGTCAACATGGGTTCATATATTATTCATTTGAGGAGATTAAATCTTAACAAGATTCAATGAGAGGAAATTATTTCCTCAAAGACTTAAATAGAAACTCTAAGTCAAGTTGGGTAATGAGAGGGAATTATTTTCTCTTAAGAAGAAAACAAAGTCAGTCAACATATAGTAGTGTGGTGATGATAGATTAGCATTGTGTGAACCATGTGTGTACTTAGTCTAGCCATCAGCTTGTTTGGTGATTGCTACCTCGTATCCAATTTTAGACGCTAGTACCGAAGAGTACCAGGAGGAGGAGGTCTACTACCAGGAAGAGGAAGACCACTTTGACCAGTACACCAACCAAGGAAAGCTAATATTCTTGCAAGTGCAAAGCTCTCTTTGAGCAAGGCACCCTTACTTTTACCTTATGTGCAATGAACCTATCCCAAGTTTTTACCTTACAAGTTTTGGTTTATCAAAGTTTACGTTTTGATTCATGATTCACTTGGGCTAGTTAGTTAAGTAGTCAAGAGTATCAAACTTAGCTCACAAAGCTTTTTGAGCTAGATAGCACCCTTATGACTAGTGGCTAGTGCTAATTAAAATGTGACTACTTTAGATGGGAACTTGTGATTTTGAAATGACTTTGAAACCTTGGAATGATGAGTCATTCTATTGAAAGAGTTTTGAAGGTGAATATGACTTGTGAATGACTTGGTGAAATTTACCAAAAACTGATAGTTGGGTTTGGATGCGATACCTTTCCAATTTTTGAGTACCCCCACAATACCTGATTATGGGTAGGGCTTAACTGGAATTTTATACATCTTAGTATGGATTCCCTCTGAACAAGCATCATAGGGGTTATGCCAAGGCTGCCTCCGTTACAAGTGATACGATGTGAAATGAGGTGAATGTACGGCCCAAGCCCTGTGCAGTTCCCAGGTTGACGGTTTGTCTTCACTGGGAGGCCAAGCTCATGGGGAGAGGTACCTATAGTAGGGTATGTAAATGAAAAGTTATGGTTGATGATCCGCGTACTGAGTTACGATGATTCAGGGTATCCCTGACGGATGTAATCAAATGTTGTGGCACAAGTGTGCAACCTCTGCAGAGTGTAAATCTATTCGAATAGCCATGTCCACGGTTACGGACGGTTGGAAAGGCCATACTGTTCCTTTGTCAGATGTTTTTCTTAAAAGGGGGTTGACGATTTGAATGGTGACTTGTGACTTGAGTTTGAAAGGTGAAATTTGGACTTTGAATCACAACTGAGTTGTGGGAATGACACTAATGTTCCCACTTGAGTTGGTTAGCACATGAAGAGTCTTTTATGAAATGCTTGTGAACTAAAATTGGCTTTATGCAAATAAGCCTAGAGCTTAGTACCCCTTACTCAACTTAGTAGTACTTACACTAGTATTAGTTCGCGAGTACTTTAAAGTACTCACGGCTGTGTCCCTGGCTATTCAAATGGCCAGACTATGAAGAATAGCAGCAGTACCAGGAGGACGGACAACAAGACGTCTACGACAACTAGCGAATCTTCTGACGTCAGACGTTGGCCATTGGATTTGATAGTCCACTACTACTCCGCTTCCGCTATGTATTGTGTTCGTTGATCATTAGATCAACTATTTGTGTAACCTTGGATCATGTGATCTATAATTGTAAGACAACTATGGTTTGTAATGAATGATGACTTATGGTATCAATTGTTATGTCTCGCAACAACAATATTCCTGGGATTGCGATGTATGGCATAACATGCATTTGGACCTAAAAATCCAGGTGTTGACAAGTTTGTATCAGAGCCATTGTTTGACCTTAGGAGACCCTAGTTAGAATGGATGTCTGAAAAACTTAGTTTCAAAACAAATGAAGTAAATATTTATGAAAACTTATTCTCACTCTTACCCTTGAGATCTTTCAAAATGAGAAATCCATACTCTACCTTTCTTTATAAATTCTACATAAAATTTGGCACCCTTGGTCACTTCTCTAACTTACTCATCCAAATTCTTCACAGATGGAGTATAACTGCAATTCTTATGAGTTTGGCCACGGAGGAAACCTAATGTTCAAGGACTTGAAACAACTGGTTGAATATCTAGGACACCCGTATCCCAAGTTCTTTGGAGTGCCCCTCAATAATCCGTCTGGAAGACAACCTCGGTGGAAAGTTACCGCAGATCTAAGAGGAAAGCTAGGAGCCCCCATATGGGAAACCATCTGGTTTTCTGTAATGGGGAATACTTGGAGGGAAGGAGTAGTCAGAGCTATGCAAGAAGCAATTTCTCGTCTGTGTGGACAGAATGAGAACAAGATCAAAAACACTCGCTTCGTCTACTACCCAAGACATGACCCCATGGGAAGACCAATGACCATGCCACCGCACCCGGAGATGAACCACTATGTGACACATCTGGATTTCATGCTGTACAAGACCCGCAAGGAGTTGGACAACGCCCTCACCTTTCGCCAAGCATATTACCCGTGAAGACGAAGAATCCACCCTGAAGAGTAGTATCGCTAAAGCACTTGAGTAGGTGTGAGTTTGTATCAGGATCCCCTTGTATCGTAGAGCGAATGAATGGTTCTTCAAACCAACGGTGTGTTAGCTTTGTAATGTGTGATGTTTGGTATGAAGGAAAAAAGTGTTGTTGGTTTTTACCCCCTCAACACTACTCAAGTTTTCAAGTTTTGAACTTTTGAACTTCTTGAACTTTAAACCAAACAAACCATAGAAATTTCCCTCTTATCTTATCATCTACCTCAATATTCAGATGGCCCCACCAACCCGCAGCACCAACCAAGACCCCATGATGCAGATGCCGGAAATGATGATGGCAGACCGATAAGCCGAGAGAGCTGAGTGACAAGCCAATATAGCTGCACTGCAACAGATAGCTAACAACAATCACGGCCATGGAAACCACGACCACCCTGGGTCAAAGCTGAAGAACTTTCAGAACACCAACCCACCCATGTTTAGCAAGACCGAAGAGCCACTGGACGCAGATGACTGGCTCCAGACAATGGAGAACAACCTAGAAGTTGCGGGAGTAGAAGCCGTAGAGAAAGTACTGTTCGCCACCCACTACCTGTCAGGACCTGCAAGAGCCTGGTGGACAAGCGCCCCGCAATGAATGCATGACAAATGATGACCTGAGAGGACTTCAAACTCAAGTTTAGCAAATACCATGTGCCCCAAGGACTGATCAAGAAAATGAGAGACGGGTTCCGGAAACTCAAGCAAGGCAGAATGTCCGTGGTAGAATACCGCGACAGATTCCTCACTCTGTCAAGGTACGCCCCGGACGAAACCGACACCAACGAGAAGAGGAAAGAGAGATTTCTGAACGGACTGCACGACGAGATGCAGACTGTACTGGTCAACATTCCCTTTGCTGACCTAGAAGCTCTGGTGGACTCAGCTATCCAGATGGAAGGAAAACTGCACCAAGCCAACGAGAACCGCAAACGCCGGATGATGAACCCAAATGGACCCCACCATACCCAGAAGTACCGCAACAACTCAACTGGAGGATTTTCTCCCAGAAACAACAGGCCACCTGCTCAGAATTTCCGCCCAAACTACACCAACAACCATTAAGGACCCCCGAAGCCTGGAGGCAACAACAACAACAATCACAACAACAACAACAACAACAACCCCAACAGCAACAACAGCAATGGGAACAACAACAGCACCAACACTGGTCCGAGGACTGGAATCAATGCCATCCCCATCGCCCCCAAGGACAAGTGTCAACAATAAATTGTTACGAGTGTGGAGTGGTGGGACACTACTCCAATGAGTGCCCCAAAAGGATAGCCAACACTGCCACCAACCCTGTTGTACCTGCCCAGCAACAGCGCCGTTTCGCAGCCAGAAGGAACCAGAACAACCACAACGGTCGCCTCTACCACATGAATGCAACAGAAGCACAGGAAGCACCTCAGGCCATGCCAAGTATGTTTTCCTGATAATCATATTGCCCAATCTCTCTTAGGAACCTAACTTTTCTTAAAATCTTGGGACGAGATTTGTTTAAGGTGGAAGGGTTTGTAACATCCCAAATTTTAAAACAAAGAGGAAATGAATTTCCCTTTTCCAAAAATGAGAACCAACAAAAACTTTTATTAAATAAGGTGCTATGCATGGTGCTTAGGTTTGATAATTGTGTTTGCCAAAATACTTATGTGAATACCTTTGAATTGTTCCTAAACCCTAAACCTCACCCTTCTTTTTCTTCTTCCAAAAGAAAACAAAATAAAAAGGTTTTAATTTTAAAAAGTGGAGGCCTATGTAAGCCTATGGATCTTTTTGCAAATGATGAGTTAGGCCATGTGCTACCTTGTTGGATGAGTTTAAGTACCTCAACAAAACCAACCTAGTGCTTACTCACCAATTTCCTTTGTGAAACAAAAAAGAAAATAAAAAGGTACATGGAGGCATATGTGGCACTTAGCCATAATGGCAAATCTTGCCCTATGCCCTCATACCCTACCCAAATGGTTTGAAATCTTTATCAAACTCAACCTAACCCTAAATACACCCTAACACATGCCCAATTGGATCAAGTGAACCAAAATAGGAAAATAAGAAAATTCCAATTCAACACACACATGTGCTTATGGACATTTTGCAAAACTTTGATCTAGGCCAATTTGGCTTGTGCCATTGTTTGTAGAATGTTACTAAACACTTCTAAACAATTTTTGAATCAAAGAAACTCAAATCAAATCTAATTTGAAATCAAATTGTGCTCACATGCACTAATGGTCAAATCTGCCAATTTTAACCTGATGCCTACTTTGAGCCTCTGTATTAAGAGATTTTCAAACCAAACAAATCCAACTCTTTGCACCTCATCCAAGACCACATCAAGGTGAACAACTTTAGTAAAGACCACCCTTGCCAAATCATTCTAGATCAAAAGTTATGCTCAAGCCAAGATGAGACTTTGAAGCAAAACTAAGATCATCCCATTTTGCAACTTTTGCAAATCTTTTTATTTTTAAATGCCACCACCACCTTTGTGTGTCTCTAGTCATTTGAAGCAAGTCCAATCCATCTCTTTCCAAATTTTTAACTTTACTTGCATGAGGCAAATTTGACAAAAACTTGAGGATCAAATCCCACCCAAATCCAAAAACACTATTTTCAATAGTGTTTGGCCAAACCCTACTCACCACTTGCCTCTACCATGTTCCCTGGTCCCCTCTCAACCTAAACCATGTCATTAAAACCCTAGCAAGGGCAAGGCATGACCATGCCATGGTCATGCCGGCCACCTCACATGCACTCATGCTCCCTCTCTCCTCTCTGACCTCTATCCCTAGTCACCATGTCCCACAGCACCCCCTTGGTCCCCTGAGCACGCCTGTACCCGCCAGTGGTCGAGTGGTGGACGACAGTGCCCAGACCAACGCGCGCCCTCGACGCTCTAGCGCGACAAGAACGGCATGGTCGCGACGCCGCGTGCGCACCGTGGATGCTCCCAGTACACGCGTCGCCTCGTCACCTCACGCCACCCCCGGACCCCATCTCTCGCACTGAGACTCGCCACGACACAAGGAACCCCGCAGACACGCTCGCTTTGCCGACCCGCGCCCACCGCTGCCGAAGACGACGACCACATCCCGCCACTGCCGTGCAGATCCTCGCGACCGCCCGACCGCGTTTGGCACCGCCTAGCCTAGCCGTCGATGCTCAGAGAACCGCCTGCACGTGCTGAACAGGACGCCGCCCTCGCCTACCCCTCTAGCTCGCCGGAACGCCCGCGCCATGGTCGACTTGCCATAGCACCCACGGCACACTTCCGTCATTATAAAAGGAGACCTCCCCTCGACGATTTCTTCACAGCACTACACTCCCCTCTCCTCCCTCGACCTCCTCGACCACCTCCCCGCATCGATTAGCCACGGGAGCCATCCAATTTCATCGCCGGAGGCCGCCAGTACCCGGAGAACGCCGCCGTCGATTGGAGCCGCCCTAGGACACGCCGCCGGTGCCTGGAGCTTCGCCATCGTCTACACCTCGTTGGAGCCACGATGAGCTCGCCGGACCACCTGCCTCGCCGCCCAGTAGCCAAATCCCGCCGGTGACGATGACGAATGAGATCTGTTGGATCTCATTCTAATCGTGCGCCTCAGAATAACCCGTACCCCTTCGCGTGTTAAGAGAGGCTGACGAGTGGAGCCCACTCGTCAGGCAGCCCATGCGCAGCAGACGCGTGGTGGGCTGGCTTCGCCCGTTTAATTCGTTTCGGCCCAATAACTTTTCCCGCGCGGCCCACAAATTCAAATTCCGAATTTCTGTTTTAAATCCAAATTGCTTGCAGATGCTTTGTTCTAAATTGAATAGAATCAGTTTGGCTCAACCAAATTTGATGAATTACATACTGTTGGAAAGCTTATGAAATTTCCTAACTAACTACACTGGTCTCATCATGAGATCCCTTGTAGAATTAATGTGACAAAAATAACACGGCAAGGACTTTTGCAACTTCAAACAATTATTCAAAATCAACCAAAAATGCTTTTGAGTGGTTTCCAACTCTCATAAATCACATTTCACTTACACTACATGTTTATGCAAAAATATGACATGGTTACTGATACGTCCAATTTGCATCACTACTTTATATCATAATTTGCTGTTATTCATTGATATATTTCATATTGGGACACAATACTTATGTTATTTCATCTATTTTGCATGTTTCATCATTATTGGAGGATCAAGCACCGGAGCCAGGATTCTGCTGGAAAAAGCACCGTCAGAACGCAATATTTCGGAAGATCAACTGTGGAAGGAAATTATACCAAAAATCCTATTTTTCAAGATGACGAAGGAAGCCAGAAGGAGGAGCCAGCTGGACCCAGGGTGGGCCCACACCATAGGGCGGCGCGGCCCATGGCCTGGCCGCGCCACCATGTGGTGTGGGGGCCCCACAGCCCCTTTCGCCTCCTTTTCTTCGCGAAATCCTTCGTCCCGAAAACCTAAGCCACAGAGGGTACCTCGCGAAGAGTTACAGCCGCCTCTGTGGGGCGGAGAACACCAGAGAGAAAAGAGCTCTCCGGCGGGCAGGAATCCGCCGGGGAAATTCCCTCCGGGAGGGGGAAATCGACGCCATCGTCACCGCCATCGAGCTGGACATCATCTCCATCACCATCATCATCATCTCCACCATCATCACCGCCGTCTCCACCGCTGGACACCGTCATCGCCGTAGCAATTTGGGTTTGATCTTGATTGTTTGATAGGGGAAACTCTCCCGGTATCGATCTCTACTTGTTGTTGATGCTATTGAGTGAAACCATTGAACCAAGTTTATGTTCAGATTGTTATTCATCATCATATCACCTCTGATCATGTTCCATATGATGTCTCGTGAGTAGATCGTTTAGTTCTTGAGGACATGGGTGAAGTCTAAATGTTAGTAGTGAACTATGGTTGAGTAATATTCAATGGTATGATATTTAAGTTGTGGTGTTATTCTTCTAGTGGTGTCATGTGAACGTCGACTACATGACACTTCACCATTTATGGGCCTAGGGGAATGCATCTTGTACTCGTTTGCCAATTGCGGGGTTGCCGGAGTGACAGAAACCTAAACCCCCGTTGGTATATCGATGCAGGAGGGATAGCAGGATCTCAGAGTTTAAGGCTGTGGTTAGATTTATTCTTAATTACTTTCTTGTAGTTGCGGATGCTTGCAAGGGGTATAATCACAAGTATGTATTAGTCCTAGGAAGGGCGGTACATTAGCATAGGTTCACCCACACAACACTTATCATAACAATGAAGATTATTTAGCCGTATGTAGCGAAAGCACTAGACTAAAATCTCGTGTGTCCTCGAGAACGTTTGGTCATTATAAGTAAACAAACCGGCTTGTCCTTTGTGCTAAAAAGGATTGGGCCACTCGCTGCAATTGTTACTCTCGCACTTTACTTACTCGCACTTTATTCAACTGTTACATCAAAACCCCCTGAATACTTGTCTGTGAGCATTTACAGGAAATCCTTCATCGAAACTGCTTGTCAACACCTTCTGCTCCTCGTTGGGATCGACATTCTTACTTATCGAAAATACTACGATACACCCCCTATACTTGTGGGTCATCAAGACTATTTTCTGGCGCCGTTGCCGGGGAGTGAAGCGCTATTGGTAAGTGGAATTGGTAAGGAAAATCTTTACTGTTTGTGCTGATTTTATTTCAGCCTGCTGCTATAAGTCATTATGGAGAGATCTTCTCTTCAATTTCTATTTGGGAAATCTACTACTACTGCAACGGTAGTGGATGAGGCGCCAGGTGAGGAAGTGATACCATATAAAATACCTATGAAAATTATTGAATGTGTTATGGATAACCGCTATGAAGGGGATGGAACTGTCCACCCTGGAGATCATTTATTGTTCTTACATGAATTATGCGGTTTATTCAAGTGTGCAGGTATTGCTATGGATGAAGTGAGGAAGAAACTATTCTCTTTATCGCTGTCTGGTAAGGCGGCGCATTGGTATAAATTACTGGATAATGGTGATTCTCTTGAATGGAATGATATTGTGCCCCGGTTTTATTCTAAGTTCTATCCTCCAAGTGAAATTCACAAGGATCAGAATCGCATATATAATTTTTGGCCTCATGATGGAGAGAGTATTCCCAAGCTTGGGGGAGATTGAAGTCTTTAATGCTCAAATGCCCCATTCATGAGCTTCCTGGTAATGTTATTATTGATAATTTCTATGCAAGACTTTCTTTTCAAGACAAGACCTTGCTGGATACTTCTTGTTCTGGATCATTTACACGCAACAAAGAAGAGTTTAAAAGGGACCTTCTTGATCAGATCCAAGAAAATACTGAAGGTTGGGAGAACGACAAGGATAGAGAATCAGGTATAATTTATGATTATAAATGCATTGAAGCTTTTATGGATACTGATAAATTTCGTAATATGAGTGCTACATATGGTCTTGATTCTCAAGTTGTTGCAAATCTTTATAAAGCTTTTGCCTCTCATTATGAATTGCCAAAGAAGAATTTTGATAAATATCATGAACCTTATAAAGATACAATTGATTCATCTCTTAATAAATGCGTTGTAGTTGAAACTGCTGATCATGTTATTCCTGAAGCTTATATTGAAAAAACTCCTTTCCCTGCTAAAATGAAGGAGTACTCTGTTATAAATAGTGCGGTTCATAAAAGTGAAAAGAAACCTGTAGAACCTGAGGAACAAATAAAAGTTGAACCTACTGTTGCAATAGTTAAAGATCTTGTGACTGAAAATGTGGAGGATGGTGATACGTCCAATTTGCATCACTATTTTATATCATAATTTGCTGTTATTCATTGATATATTTCATATTGGGACACATTACTTATGTTATTTCATCTATTTTGCATGTTTCATCATTATTGGAGGATCGAACACCGGAGCCAGGATTCTGCTGGAAAAAGCACCGTCAGAACGCAATATTTCGGAAGATCAACTCTGGAAGGAAATTATACCAAAAATCCTATTTTTCAAGATGACGAAGGGAGCCAGAAGGAGGAGCCAGGAGCAGCCAGGGTGGGCGCACACCCTAGGGCGGCGCGGCCCAGGCCCTGGCCACGCCGGCCTGTGGTCTGGGGGGCCCACGACCCTTTTCGCCTCCTTTTCTTCGCCAAACCCTTCGTCCCGAAGACCTAAGCCACAGAGGGTACCTCGCGAAGAGTTGCAGCCGCCTCTGCGGGGCGGAGAATACCAGAGAGAAAAGAGCTCTCCGGCGGGCAGGAATCCGCTGGGGAAATTCCCTCCGGGAGGGGGAAATCGACGCCATCGTCACCGTCATCGAGCTGGACATCATCGCCATCACCATCATCATCATCTCCACCATCATCACCGCCGTCATCACCGCTGGACACCGTCACCGCCGTAGCAATTTGGGTTTGATCTTGATTGTTTGATAGGGGAAACTCTCCCGGTATCGATTCCTACTTGTTGTTGATGCTATTGAGTGAAACCATTGAACCAAGTTTATGTTCAGATTGTTATTCATCATCATATCACCTCTGATCATGTTCCATATGATGTCTCGTGAGTAGTTCGTTTAGTTCTTGAGGACATGGGTGAAGTCTAAATGTTAGTAGTGAACTATGGTTGAGTAATATTCAATGGTGTGATATTTAAGTTGTGGTGTTATTCTTCTAGTGGTGTCATGTGAACGTCGACTACATGACACTTCACCATTTATGGGCCTAGGGGAATGCATCTTGTATTCGTTTGCTAATTGCGGGGTTGCCGGAGTGACAGAAACCTAAACCCCCGTTGGTATATCGATGCAGGAGGGATCGCAGGATCTCAGAGTTTAAGGCTGTGGTTAGATTTATTCTTAATTACTTTCTTGTAGTTGCGGATGCTTGCAAGGGGTATAATCACAAGTATGTATTAGTCCTAGGAAGGGCGGTACATTAGCATAGGTTCACCCACACAACACTTATCACAACAATGAAGATTATTTAGCCGTATGTAGCGAAAGCACTAGACTAAAATCCCGTGTGTCCTCGAGAACGCTTGGTCATTATAAGTAAACAAACCGGCTTGTCCTTTGTGCTAAAAAGGATTGGGCCACTCGCTGCAATTATTACTCTCGCACTTTACATACTCGTACTTTATTCAACTGTTACATCAAAACCCCCTGAATACTTGTCTGTGAGCATTTACAGTGAATCCTTCATCGAAACTGCTTGTCAACACCTTCTGCTCCTCGTTGGGATCGACATTCTTACTTATCGAAGATACTACGATACACCCCCTATACTTGTGGGTCATCAAGACTATTTTCTGGCGCCGTTGCCGGGGAGTGAAGCGCTATTGGTAAGTGGAATTGGTAAGGAAAACCTTTACTGTTGTGCTGATTTTATTTCTTTCTTGCTATAAGTCATTATGGAGAGATCTTCTCTTCATTTTCTATTTGGGAAATCTACTACTACTGCAACGGTAGTGGATGAAGCGCCAGGTGAGGAAGTAATACCATATAAAATACCTATGAAAATTATTGAACGTGTAATGGATAACCGCTATGAAGGGGATGGAACTGTCCACCCCGGTGATCATTCTTGTTTTTGCATGAATTATGCGGGTTATTCAAATGTGCAGGTATTGCTATGGATGAAGTGAGGAAGAAACTATTCTCTTTATCGCTGTCCGGTAAGGCGGCGCATTGGTATAAATTATTGGATAATGGGGATTCTCTTGAATGGAATGATATTGTGCCCCGGTTTTATTCTAAGTTCTATCCTCCAAGTGAAATTCATAAGGATCGGAATCGCATATATAATTTTTGGCCTCATGATGGAGAGAGTATTGCCCAAGCTTGGGGGAGATTGAAGTCTTTAATGCTCAAATGCCCCATTCATGAGCTTCCTGGTAATGTTATTATTGATAATTTCTACGCAAGACTTTCTTTTCAAGACAAGACCTTGCTGGATACTTCTTGTTCTGGATCATTTACACGCAACAAGGAAGAGTTTAAAAGGGACCTTCTTGATCGAATCCAAGAAAATACTGAAGGTTGGGAGAACGACAAGGATAGAGAATCAGGTATAATTTATGATTATAAATGCATTGAAGCTTTTATGGATCCTGATAAATTTCGTAATATGAGTGCTACATATGGTCTTGATTCTCAAGTTGCTGTAAATCTTTATAAAGCTTTTGCCTCTCATTATGAATTGCCAAAGAAGAATTTTGATAAGTATCATGAACCGTATAAAGATAAAATTGATTCATCTATTAATAAATGTGTAGTGGTTGAAACTGCTGATAATGTTATTCCTGAAGCTTATATTGAAAAACTCCTTTCCTGCTAAAATGAAAGAGTATTCTGTTATAAATAGTGCGGTTCATAAAAGTGAAAAGAAACCTGTAGAACCCGAAGAACAAATAAAAATTGAACCTCTGTTGCAATAGTTAAAGATCTTGTGACTGAAAATGTGGAGGATGGTCATATTATTTTCTGTGAAGATGCTTCTAATATTGTTTCACATCCTAATAAACCCAAACAAGCTAGTGTTCCTATGATGTCTGTTAGAATTGGTGATCATTGCTATTATGGATTATGTGATATTGGTGCAAGTGTTAGTGCTATTCCGTATGAGCTTTACACGGAGATTATGCACGAAATTGATTCTTGTGAACTTGAAGATATTGATGTGGTTATTCAGCTGGCTAATAGAGAAACTATTTCTCCAATTGGTATTGTTCGAGATGTGGAAGTTTTATGCGGTAAGATTAAATATCCTGCTGACTTTTTGGTACTTGGTTCTGCTGCTAGTGATTATTGTCCTATTATTTTTGGTAGACCTTTTCTAAATACTTGTGGAGCTATTATAGATTGCAAGAAAGAGAAAATTTTGACTAAATTTGCTGGTGAATCTTATGAGTTTAACTTCTCTAAATTTACTAAAACTCCTTATAAAGCTGATTTGCCTAGTAATGATATTAAAATGGAGCAATGTGCATCTATTGTTCTTGTTCCTAATAATCCTTTGCAGCAACATTTAGAGGATAGCGAGAGCGAAATTTTTAGGAAAGAAAGAGATGAGCTTGAGGAAATTTTTCTTCGCCAACCTATTCTCAAGCATGATTTACCGGTGGAAGATTTGGGTACAACACCGCCACCAAAGGAAGATCCTGTTTTTGATTTAACGCCTTTACCTGATAATCTTAAATATGCTCATATTGATGATAAGAAAATATATCATGTTATTATTAGTTCTAAGCTTTCAGAGATTGAGGAAGAAAGGTTATTGGAAATATTGAAGAAGCATCGAGGCGCTATTGGTTACACTCTTGATGATTTGAAGGGGATTTCTCCTTCTATTTGCCAACATGCTATTAATATGGAAGATGATGCAAAGCCTGTTGTTGAACCTCAGCGTCGTCTAATTCCAAAGATGAAGGAAGTGGTAAGGAATGAGGTATTACGGCTCCTTGAAGCTGGTATCATATATCCTATTGCTGATAGTAGATGGGTTAGTCACGTGCCTTTGCGTTCCCAAGAAAGGAGGTATGATTTGTTGTGCCTAATGATAATGATGAGCTCATTCCTCAAAGAGTAGTTGTAGGGTATAGAATGTGCATTGATTTTCGAAAAGTTAATAAGGTTACTAAGAAAGATCATTACCCTTTACCATTTATTGATCAAATGCTAGAAAGATTGTCTAAAAATACTCATTTTTGCTTTCTTGATGGTTATTCTGGGTTTTCACAAATTGCTGTTAAAGCTAAAGATCAAGAGAAAACCACTTTTACTTGTCCCTATGGAACTTATGCTTATAGACGCATGCCTTTTGGTTTATGTAATGCTCCTGCTACTTTTCAAAGATGCATGTCTGCTATTTTTCATGGTTTTTGTGAAAGTATTGTAGAGGTATTCATGGATGATTTTTCCGTCTATGGGAATTCTTTTGATAGTTGCTTGTGAAACCTTGATAAAGTTTTGCAGAGATGTGAAGAAACTAACCTTGTTCTTAATTGGGAGAAATGCCACTTTATGGTTAATGAAGGAATTGTATTGGGACATAAAATTTCTGAGAGAGGTATTGAAGTTGATAGAGCTAAAGTTGAAGCAATCGAGAAGATGCCTTATCCGAGGATGTTAAAGGTATTCGTAGTGTTCTTGGTCATCTTTGGGTTCTATAGGAGATTTATTAAAGATTTCTCCAAAATTTCAAAGCCTCTTACTAATCTTCTTCAAAAAGATGTACCATTTGTTTTTGATGATGATTGTAAGGAAGCTTTTGAAACTCTTAAGAAAGCCTTAACAACTGCTCCTATAGTTGAACCTCCTGATTGGAACTTACCCTTTGAAATTATGTGTGATGCTAGTGATTTTCTTTGTAGGCGCTGTTCTTGGACAGCGGGTAGATAAAAAACTGAATGTTATTCATTATGCTAGTAAAACTCTTGATGCTGCTCAGAGAAATTATGCTACAACTGAAAAAGAATTATTAGCTGTAGTCTTTGCTTGTGATAAATTCAGATCTTATATTGTTGATTCAAAAGTTACCATTCATACTGATCGTGCTGCAATTAGATACCTAATGACAAAGAAAGATGCTAAGCCTAGGCTTATTAGATGGGTGCTTCTTTTGCAAGAATTTGATCTACATATTGTAGACAGGAAAGGTGCTGATAATCCTGTTGCTGATAATTTGTCTAGATTGGAAAATATTGCTTATGATCCTGTTCCTGTTAATGATAGTTTTCCAAATGAACAATTGGCTGTAATAAAGGTGAACTCGCGAGACAGTCCTTGGTATGCTGATTATGCTAACTTTATTGTTTCCAAGTACTTGCCTCCAACCTTTTCAGCTCAGCAAAGGAGGAAATTCTTTTATGATTTGAGGCATTATTTCTGGGATGACCCACACTTATATAAAGAAGGAGTGGATGGTATTATGCGAAGATGTGTTCCCGAATATGAACAACAGGAGATATTGAGTAAATGTCATGGTAGTGCTTATGGAGGACATCACGCCGGAGAAAGAACCGCGCAAAAGGTTCTACAATCAGGTTTTTATTGGCCAACTCTCTTCAAAGATGCGAGAAAGTTTATTTTATCTTGTGATGAATGCCAAAGGGTTGGTAATATCTCCAGACGCAATGAAATGCCCATGAATTATACTCTTGTTATTGAACCGTTTGATTGTTGGGGATTTGACTTCATGGGACCTTTTCCGTCTTCAGAAGGTAACACTCATATACTTGTTGATGTTGATTATGTTACTAAATGGGTGGAAGCTATACCTACAAAAAGTGCTGATGGTGAGACCTCTTTAAGAATGCTCTTAGAAATTATTTTTCCTAGATTTGGAGTACCTAGATATATTATGACCGATGGAGGTTCTCACTTTATTCATGGAGGTTTTAGAAAAACTCTTGCTAGGTATGGTATTAATCATAGAATTGCTTCTGCTTATCATCCTCAAACTAGTGGTCAAGTAGAATTATCAAATAGAGAGATTAAATCTATCTTGCAAAAGACTGTTAATAAAACCAGAAAGAATTGGGCTAGTAAATTGAAGGATGCACTTTGGGCTTATAGAACTGCTTATAAAAATCCCATGGGAATGTCACCTTATAAAATGGTTTATGGGAAAGCTTGTCATTTACCTTTAGAACTAGAGCACAAAGCTTATTGGGCTGTTAGAGAATTAAATAAAGATCCTAAACTTGTCGGTGATACGAGATTGTTGCAATTGAGTTCTCTAGATGAATGGAGAAGTGAAGCTTATGAAAATGCTAAACTCTTTAAAGAGAAAGTTAAAAAATGGCATGATAGGAGGATTATCAAAAGAGAATTTAATATTGGGGATAAAGTCCTATTGTATCGGTCTCGTCTCAGATTCTTTGCAGGGAAATTACTCTCGAAATGGGAAGGACCATATGTTGTCGAGGAGGTGTATCGTTCAGGAGCAATCAAAATTAGCTCTCTCCAAGGCAATGCTACGCAAGTGGTGAATGGACAAAGACTCAAGCATTATATCTCGGGTGATTCTTATAATGTTGATGTTGATATTATTCAAGTGGAAACACCGGAGGATTTCATCAAAGGGCAAATTGACAATCCGCCAGAACTCGACTTTGAATAGGTAACAGTACTGGTAATGAAAAGTACGCAATTTACTTTCCGAACTATATTTTTGCTGTTTTTGGAAAATATGAGAAATTACGAGTTCGAAACGGAGTGGAAAGGACGCACGAGGGCGCGGCACCATAGGCCGGCGCGGCCAAGCCTGGGCCCGCGCCGCCCTATGGTTTGGCCGCCCCGTCGCCTCTTTCCGACTGGTTCGATCTAGTACTTTCCTTATGTCGTGAAAATTTTTGCTATATAATCCCCGGACCCCGGAGGTCCGTATATCGTGTTTTCGACGTGTTTTGTTTCGAGCTGTTTCGCCAGGATTTGCTTCGGATCTAGAGCCATCATGTCTTCATCGGAAACTCCGAAGGACAGCTCCAGCAAGGATGTTGGCAACTTGTACATGGAGGAGCTGAGGATGCACCCTAAGGAGTTGCCGCTCGTTGAAGGAGAACCGCAGGTCAAGGATGTTCAAGGTCCTAAATGATAAGGAATCCTGTAAGACAGGATGGAGAAGCTAGAACAAGAGGTTTTCAAGTACAAGAAGATGGCTGAGCGTGAGGTGGATATCTTCCACAGATTGTGTCTGAACTCATTGCTGAACACGAAGGAAACTGCAAAGCTTTGGAGCGACATCCTCTCACTTCACGACACCACCAACAAGCTCCAAGCACAACTCTATGATTTTCGAGAATCAGAGCGTGAGTATGAAAACAGGTTTAAATACATAAGTCGTCTTGCTAGTTTCGGGATCCCCGAGACCAAGATGTCGTTTCTTGATGGAGAGCCTCTTCCTTGGAAGTTTGATGACGGGAATTCATCACCACCATCTCCGCAGGAGTAATTCATCATCGGTATTGGCATCCCCTTGGTTTGTTCCAAGCTTGGGGAGTGCCGCGGTATCACATTATCACTACCTTTTACTTTTATTGTCAAGTAGTGTCATATCATGAGTAGGGAAGTTATCGTATAAGATGGGCTGCGTTTGGAAGTATCTCTCCTTTAGTTGGTTATCTATGTATCCCTTGGTGTGAGTTATCGTTATGGAATATTAATGAGAAGTCTTATCATTTACATATTGCACATCTTATTTTAGTTTGCAATCTCTATGATTCATCTTGTTGTTAGTATTGGTATCACTTTGGGAGCATTGAATAAATCTATTTGGTTTTGGCAAACTTAGCATTGGTCAATAGCAACAACACTTTGAGGTTTAAATAGAAAAGAGAAATACATGTAGTTGTTTCATTGTCTTTCGTGTTAGCTCATAGCTTATTATTCTGAAGTTAAAATTGTTTGTGCTTATAAGGAAGATGCATGATTGTTTCTACCATATGTATATTTGTTTGTTTCCCTCGGCTCTTATGCTTGCTAATTAACCTTGCTAGCCAAAGACCTGTCTTGAGAGGGAATACTTCTCGTGCATCCAAACCTTAACCCAAACCTATGCCATTTGTGTCCACCATACCTACCTACTACATGGTATTTTCTGCCATTCCAAGTAAATACTTCATGTGCTACCTTTAAACAATTCAAAACTTAGTATCTCTTATTTGTGTTAATGTTTCATAGCTCATGAGGAAGTATGTGGTGTTTTATCTTTCAATCTTGTTGGGCAACTTCCACCAATGGACTAGTGGCCTCATCCGCTTATCCAATAATTTTGCAAAAAGAGCTGGCAATGGGATTCCCAGTCCCAAATTAATCAAACTAAATAGACACTCCTCCATGGTATGTGATTGATGGATGGCACCCGAAGGATTCGGTTAGCCATGGCTTGTGTAAGCAAAGGTTGGGGGGAGTGTCATCATCATAATAAAACAAAGTAAAAAGGCACTCCTTCATGGTATGAGATTGTTGGCAGGCACCCGAGGATTCGGTTAGCCATGGTTTGTGAAAGAAAGGTTGGAAGGAGTGCCACACAAAATGAAAATAATATGGGAGCCGCTCTTAGGAGGTTGTCCGGCAAGGGGGTTAGAGTACCGCTACCGATCGTTGACAACAACAAACACCTCTCAAAATGTTACTTTTATTATCTCTATATGATTTCAAAACTGAAAAAGCTCTAGCACATGATTTAATCCCTGCTTCCCTCTGCGAAGGGCCTGTCTTTTACTTTATGTTGAGTCAGTAAACCTATTTCTCTCCATCTCAAGCAAGCATTTGAGTAGTTGTGATCAAACCATTATATTGTGATTTGCTACATCATGTCTTTTATTCTTCCTTGTTTAGTACGAGTTTTATCTGAATGAATATAGCTTTGCAAGTTATCAATGATCATGAGAAGACCATTATGATTGAGTATGCAAGTTGTGCCTTATAAACTTTAACATGAGAGCGCTGCTCAATGAGATAAATATAATCTGTTAATTGTTCTCTGACCAAGAACGAAGTTTGCCATCACCAATCATGATTTCTCATGCACCTTTACTTGTGATTACCTTATACTTGTTTCAATATGAGTTATAAGAGGTTGTCTACTATAATGTCCTGTGTGAATGAATATGATGCTTCTTGTCCGTATTTTATTTATCGACTCTTCACTCCATAAACATGTGGTCATGTCTATCGAGCTCGGTTTCGCTTGGGGACAAGCGAAGTCTAAGCTTGGGGGAGTTGATACGTCCAATTTGCATCACTATTTTATATCATAATTTGCTGTTATTCATTGATATATTTCATATTGGGACACATTACTTATGTTATTTCATCTATTTTGCATGTTTCATCATTATTGGAGGATCGAACACCGGGAGCCGGGATTCTGCTGGAAAAAGCACCGTCAGAACGCAATATTTCGGAAGATCAACTCTGGAAGGAAATTATACCAAAAATCCTATTTTTCAAGATGACGAAGGGAGCCAGAAGGAGGAGCCAGGAGCAGCCAGGGTGGGCCCACACCCTAGGGCGGCGCGGCCCAGGCCCTGGCCGCGCCGGCACGTGGTGCAGGGGCCCACGACCCTTTTCGCCTCCTTTTCTTCGCCAAACCCTTCGTCCCGAAGACCTAAGCCACAGAGGGTACCTCGCGAAGAGTTCTGACCGCCTCTGCGGGGCGGAGAACACCAGAGAGAAAAGAGCTCTCCGGCGGGCGGGAATCCGGCTGGGAAATTCCCTCCGGGAGGGGAAATCGACGCCATCGTCACCGTCATCGAGCTGGACATCATCGCCATCACCATCATCATCATCTCCACCATCATCACCGCCGTCATCACCGCTGGACACCGTCACCGCCGTAGCAATTTGGGTTTGATCTTGATTGTTTGATAGGGGAAACTCTCCCGGTATCGATTCCTACTTGTTGTTGATGCTATTGAGTGAAACCATTGAACCAAGTTTATGTTCAGATTGTTATTCATCATCATATCACCTCTGATCATGTTCCATATGATGTCTCGTGAGTAGTTCGTTTAGTTCTTGAGGACATGGGTGAAGTCTAAATGTTAGTAGTGAACTATGGTTGAGTAATATTCAATGGTGTGATATTTAAGTTGTGGTGTTATTCTTCTAGTGGTGTCATGTGAACGTCGACTACATGACACTTCACCATTTATGGGCCTAGGGGAATGCATCTTGTATTCGTTTGCTAATTGCGGGGTTGCCGGAGTGACAGAAACCTAAACCCCCGTTGGTATATCGATGCAGGAGGGATCGCAGGATCTCAGAGTTTAAGGCTGTGGTTAGATTTATTCTTAATTACTTTCTTGTAGTTGCGGATGCTTGCAAGGGGTATAATCACAAGTATGTATTAGTCCTAGGAAGGGCGGTACATTAGCATAGGTTCACCCACACAACACTTATCACAACAATGAAGATTATTTAGCCGTATGTAGCGAAAGCACTAGACTAAAATCCCGTGTGTCCTCGAGAACGCTTGGTCATTATAAGTAAACAAACCGGCTTGTCCTTTGTGCTAAAAAGGATTGGGCCACTCGCTGCAATTATTACTCTCGCACTTTACATACTCGTACTTTATTCAACTGTTACATCAAAACCCCCTGAATACTTGTCTGTGAGCATTTACAGTGAATCCTTCATCGAAACTGCTTGTCAACACCTTCTACTCCTCGTTGGGATCGACATTCTTACTTATCGTAGATAGGAAAGGTGCTGATAATCCTGTTGCTGATAATTTGTCTAGATTGGAAAATATTGCTTATGATCCTGTTCCTGTTAATGATAGTTTTCCAAATGAACAATTGGCTGTAATAAAGGTGAGCTCGCGAGACAGTCCTTGGTATGCTGATTATGCTAACTTTATTGTTTCCAAGTACTTGCCTCCAACCTTTTCAGCTCAGCAAAGGAGGAAATTCTTTTATGATTTGAGGCATTATTTCTGGGATGACCCACACTTATATAAAGAAGGAGTGGATGGTATTATGCGAAGATGTGTTCCCGAATATGAACAACAGGAGATATTGAGTAAATGTCATGGTAGTGCTTATGGAGGACATCACGCCGGAGAAAGAACCGCGCAAAAGGTTCTACAATCAGGTTTTTATTGGCCAACTCTCTTCAAGGATGCGAGAAAGTTTATTTTATCTTGTGATGAATGCCAAAGGGTTGGTAATATCTCCAGACGTAATGAAATGCCTATGAATTATACTCTTGTTATTGAACCGTTTGATTGTTGGGGATTTGACTTCATGGGACCTTTTCCCTCTTCAGAAGGTAACACTCACATACTTGTTGCTGTTGATTATGTTACTAAATGGGTGGAAGCAATACCTACAAAAAGTGCTGATGGCACTAGTAGAAAACCTCACATCCATCTAAGCCATTGGTACCGGTTCCCTTACGAACCGGTACCAATGGGGCCATTTGTACCGGTTTGAGGGCTCAGGTGGGCGAGGGGCTTTCGTACCGGTTTGGGAGGGGCTTTCGTACCGGTTCGTGTTAGGAACCGGTACGAAAGGTCTTCGGCCAAAATTCAGACGCGTGGTGGGGCCCGGGCTGGACCTTTGGTACCGGTTCGTAACACGAACCGGTACCAAAGGGTACCCAGCCATATCAAAATCGCCCAGCTCGTCCCGAGCCCCCGTCGCTCTCATTTTTCTCATCTTCCTCACACTCTAAATTTTTCTCCACCTCTCACACACTCCAATAATCTTTATTTTTCTCCACCATTTTAACAAGATTAACGGCATACATCTATCCAAGGGTTAGCAATATCATCCTTCCTTCCGGCGTTCCTAATTTAGCTCAGTTCTTTGGTAGTTTTAACTCGTACTATTTTTGTAGTGCAATCAAGGTGTTCGATGAAATGCCTAAGTTAGTGATTTTATTTTTTTATATGCAATTTGAGCTGAAATTATGGTATGTTTTGTAGGTTTTAATTAGTATCATCCCCGTCCTCACCGCCGTCGATCGCTAGCGTCGTCCCCTAGCCGGCACGGTACCACCTCGGTGAGCCCCTCTTCTTTTTTATAAAAATAACTTAGTTTTATGTGATGAACTTGAATATTAATTAAGTTGGTCACTCATATATCCATGATGTTGTGTACTTAATGATTTTTGATATACATATAAAATGCGAGATGAGTCGACAATGGATGTACGGTGACCGGTGCCATCCCGAGTTCATTATCGGCATGCATTATTGTCTCAACGTGGCTGAGGCAAACAGGCAGTCGAATGGTTTCATGTAGTGTCCATGTAGTTCCTGTAAGAATATGAAGGATTACTCTACCTCGAAGACCCTTCACGTCCACCTGCTGGAGAATGGTTTCATGCCCAGCTATAATTGTTGGACCAAGCACGGAGAAAGAGGAGTTATATTGGAAGACAACGAAGAAGAAGAGGATAGTGACAACTATCCCAGCGTATTCACAGAAGCCGGTGGTAGTAGAATGGGGGAAGATGAAGCTGAAGAAGAGCTCATTTTCGATGAGCCGATTTTTGATGACCCGGATGACGATTTGGGTCGGGCCATTCTTGATGCGAAGATGAACTGCGGAAATGAAAAGGAGAGGTTGAAGTTGGAGAAAATGTTAGAGGATCACAACAAACTGTTGTACCCAAATTGCGAAAATGGTCGAGAAAAAGCTGGGTACCACGCTGGAATTGCTGCGGTGGAAGGCAGAGAATGGTACTTCCGACAAGGGATTTGAAAAGTTGCTGAAAATAATAAAGAAGATGCTTCCGGGGAGAACGTGTTGCCCTCTAGCACGTACGAAGCAAAGAAGGTTGTCTGCCCTCTAGGATTAGAGGTGCAAAAGATACATGCATGCATCAATGACTGCATCCTCTACCGCGGGAGTACGAGAATTTGAATGCATGCCCGGTATGTAGTGCATTGAGGTATAAGATCGGGCGAGATGACCCCGGCGATGTTGAGGGTGAGTCCACCCCCAGGAAGAGGGTTCCTGCGAAGGTGTTGTGGTATGCTCCTATAATACCACGGTTGAAACGTTTGTTCCTGAACAAAGAGCATGCCAAGTTGTTGCGATGGCACAAAGAGGACCGTAAGAAAGATGTGATGCCGAGACACCCCGCTGACGGGTCGCAGTGGAGAAAAATCGACAGTGAGTTCAAGTCATTTTCAGATGACGCAAGGAACTTAAGATTTGGTCTAAGTACGAGATGGCTTTAATCCTTTCGGGAGCAGAGCTCCAGTCATAGCACTGGCCGGTGACTCTATGTATCTATAACCTTCCTCCTTGGTTGTGCATGAAGCGGAAGTTCATTATGATGCCGGTGCTCATCCAGGGCCCGAAGCAACCCGGCAACGACATTGATGTGTACACGAGGCCATTGGTTGAAGAACTTTTAGAGTTGTGGCGTGACGAAGGTGTACCTGTGTGGGATGAGCACGAACAAAAGGAATTTAACCTACGAGCGTTGTTATTTGTAACCATCAATGATTGGCCTGCTCTTGGTAACATTTCAGGGCAGTCAAACAAGGGATACAATGCATGCACACACTGTTTAGGTGAGGTGATAGTATTTATTTGGGAAACAAGAATGTGTACCGGGCATCGTCGATTTCTTCCAAAACAACATCACGTAAGAAAGAGAGGAAAGCATTTCGGAGGTGAGGCAGATAACCGAACCAAGCCTACCCGCCCTAATGGGGAAGTTATATATGATATGGTCAAGGATTTAGAAGTGATCTTTGGAAAGGGTCCGGCGGACAATCTGTTCCGCATGATGTTGACGGACACGTACCCATGTGGAAGAAGAAGTCGATATTTTGGGAGCTACCCTACGGAAATTCTTAGAGGTTCACTCGCAATCGACGTGATGCACGTGACGAAAAATCTTTGCGTGAACCTGCTAAACTTCTTGGGCGTGTATGGGAAGACAAAAGATACACCGGATGCACGGCAGGACCAGCAAAGTATCCACGAAGGAAACAACCTGAATCCAGAGAAGTATCAAGGTCCTGCCAGCTATGCTCTTACCAAAGAGGAGAAGGAGATCTTTTTTGAAGTACTGAGTAGCATCAAGGTCCCGTCTGGCTTCTCGTCGAATATAAAGGGAATAATAAACATGTCGGAGAAAAAGTTTCAAAACCTAAAGTCTCATGAGCGCCACGTGATTATGACACAATTACTTCCGGTTGCATTGAGGGGCTTCTGTAGGAAAATGTTCGAGTACCCATTGTGAAGCTATGTGCGTTCCTCAATGCAATTTCTCGAAGGTGATCAATCCACTTACTCTACAAAATTTACGAAGGATGTGGTCCAATGTCTAGTCAGCTTCGAGTTGGTGTTCCCACCATCCTTCTTCAATATTATGACACATCTCCTAGTTCACCTGGTCGAAGAGATTGGCGTTCTCGGTCTTGTATTTCTACACAACATGTTCCCCTTTGAGAGATTCATGGGAGTCTTAAAGAAGTACGTTCATAACCGTGCTAGGCCAGAAGGAAGCATCTCCAAGGGCTATGGAACAGAGGAGGTCATTGAGTTTTGTGTTGACTTTATTCCTGACCTTAAGCCGATCGGTGTTCTGAATCGCGCTATGAGGGGAGACTGCGTGGAAAAGGCACGCTAGGAAAGAAATCAGCAACGTGTATGGACGGACATTCTTTCACTCAAGCACACTACACAGTTCTACTTAATTCCATCTTGGTGGCTCCGTACAAAGAGGAACACAAGGAGATCTTACGCTCTAAATACCGGAGCAACGTGTAGAGTGGATTGATGGAGAACACATGAAGACTTTCGGCGGTTGGTTGCAAACACGTCTCATGAATGTCACCGATGACGAGCAGCTGTACTTGTTGGCCAAGCAACCATCTTCTACTATATCGACTTTTCAAGGGTACGAGATTAATGGGAACACATTTTACACTTTCGCCCAAGACAAAAAGAGCACCAACCAAAACAGTGGTGTCCGCTTTGATGCGAGAAGATGGCAATGGGAACAAGGTCACATATTTTGGGTACATAGAGGAGATTTGGGAACTTGACTATGGACCTAATTTCAAGGTCCCTTTGTTCCGGTGTAAATGGTTCAACCTGAAAGACGGGGTACAGGTAGACCCGCAGTACGGAATGACTACAGTGGATTTCAAGAATCTTGGGTACGACACCGAACCATTCGTCCTAGCCAGTGAAGTGGCTCAGGTTTTTTATGTGAAGGATATTTCTAGCAAAAAAAAAAAAAAAAAAAAAAAAAAAAGGCAAGAGGACACATCATACGATGAGCCAAAGCGGCACATAGTTCTTTCGGAAAAAGAAACATCGTGGGAGTAGAGGACAAGACAGACATGTCGAGAAGATTATAATAAGTTTGACGATATTCCACCCTTCAAGGTAAAAATTGACCCAAGCATCATCTTAAACAATGAAGATTGTCCATGGTTGCGTCGCAAAGAAGAAGAAAGGGAAACGAGCGAAGAAAACTCGGAAGACTAGCTAGCTACATATAGGGATCATAACTTGTGTATCTCAATATGGAAATCACTTTTGTGTAATGATGTTCTTGTATGTAAGATATTAACAATGGAGATGGTTGGCTTGTTTTACTAGTTAAGTCACGCGGGCTTGCAGGAAATTTTTCCGAGGCGGAACTTCCGAATATGCCATATATAGGGCATGTGCACCAAGGGCATATTCGAGAAGTTCCGCCACGGAGATTTCCCAACCCTTTCCGCAACATTGTTAGAGGAGATGGAGTCTTCCACGGGCTTGCGGGAAAAAATTCCGAGGCGGAACTTCCGAATATGCCATATATAGGGCATGTGCACCAAGGGCATATTCGAGAAGTTCCGCCACGGAGATTTCCCAACCCTTTCCGCAACATTGTTAGAGGAGATGGAGTCTTCCACGGGCTTGCAGGGAAAAAATTCCGAGGCGGAACTTCCGAAGATGCCATAGGGCGTGTGCACCAAGGGCATCTTCGACAAGTTCCGCCACGGAGATTTCCCAACCCTTTCCCCAACATTTGTTAGAGGAGATGGAGTCTTCCACGGGCTTGCGGAAATTTTTCCGAGGCGGAACTTCCGAAGATGCCATAGGGCGTGTGCACCAAGGGCATCTTCGACAAGTTCCGCCACGGGAGATTTCCCAACCCTTTCCTCCATCCATGGTGATGAAACTCTCCATCCATGTTGGCTTGTTGAGCTGCTTCCCATGGTGTATCGATGCTCCTTTTATAGGCAGAGCGTCCTTATCCTGCCGACAGCTTTAGTACCGGTTGTAGACACGAACCGGTACTAAAAGGTTACCCACGCGTCCTTATCCCACCGACAGAGCGTCGTGCGCTACATACTTTATCTCATCGAGCAGGGCGTCCTTATCCTGCCGACAGCTTTAGTACCGGTTGCACCCACCAACCGGTACTAAAGGTTACCCACGCGTCCTTATCCTGCCGACAGCTTTAGTACCGGTTGCACCCACCAACCGGTACTAAAGGTTACCCACGCGTCCTTATCACACCGACAGGCGTCGTGCGCTACATACTTTATCTCATCGAGCAGGGCGTCCTTATCCCGCCGACAGCTTTAGTACCGGTTGCACCCACCAACCGGTACTAAAGGTTTGCCTCGATCTGTCTTCCCGCCTATTTTCTTCCCGCGCTTTCCACCGGTTCCCGCCTCTGTCTTCCCGCCATTTTTTCACTATATATATGTAGGCTTGGCCACCATTTACATATCACATCTAGACTCATATCTCGCAAACCTCATCATTCTCTCCCATGGCTTCCATCGCATCTCTAACCCCCGGGAGGCGGAGGCGCTTTGCGCCTCGAACTACCCCCTGCCCGCCGGGCTACCGCGTCCCGACCGGCTGGTTGCTAAGCGTCGGAGGCGTACCGGTCCCTCCGGTCCCTCTAGGTGTGGCGCGCGAGATGGCCATCACGAACCACTACTACTTCGAGCTCACGCGAGCAGCGGAGGAATCCCCAGTGGCATCCCGACTACAGCCCGACTTGGGAAAGCTTCTTCATCAATCGGCGTGAGAGGGCGCTTGCCAGGCACGAGGAGGGCGGCCCGCCTCCTCCGAACTTCAACGAGGCCGGCCGTCGGCTGTGGTGGCGCGGCCGGACTCTCCAGGGCGTCATGGCCTACCGTGGCCCCCGCCTGCGCTACCCTCAGTCCCAGCCCACGCGTGCTCACCCGCCGACGTTCGAGTACCGCGACCCCGATGCCAGCGACGATGATGACGGCGACTACGACGACTACAGTGGCGAGTACTACAGGGCTAGGCAGGAGTATGACTGAATGACTCCCCAGTAGAATTTGGTCATGTATCTTTAATTTTCAGTTAAGCTATGTACTTTTAATTCGAGTTCAATCGTAATAAAATTTCATTCCCGCCCTTTCTTTTCCCGCGCGGCGTCGTGGCCGGAAAGTTTCCCGCGCGACGTCGGGGCGGGAAAGTTTTCTGTGCGGACGGCGTCGTGGCGAGAGTAAAGAAAAGAAATAGAATAGAGAAAAGAAATAGAAAAGAAATAGAAAAGAAAAACAAAAGCAATAGAAAAAATAAATAGAAAAGAAAAAAACATAAAAGAAAAGAAAGAAGAAACAGAAAACAAAATAAATAGAAAAGAAATATAAAAGAAAAGAAACACAAAAGAAAGGGGAACGAAAATGAAAAGAAAAGAAATAGAAAATGAAAAGAAATAGAAAATGAAAAGAAATAGAAAATGAGAAGAAAAGAAAAGAAACACAAAATAAAAGGAAAAAGAAACAGAAAAGAAAGAAGAAAACAGTAAAAGAAAAAAGAAACAGCAAAAGAAAAGAAAACAGTAAAAGAAAAAAGAAAACAAAAAAAAACCCTTTAGTACCGGTTGGTGGTACCAACCGGTACGAAAGGTCTTTCGTACCGGTTGGTACCACCAACCGGTACGAAAGGGTGTTCCCCTCCATTTCACTTAGCCGCGCGAGCAACTCCCCCCAAAATCCCCAAATTCTTCACACGCGCGCGCAGACCACGCCGTCGCCGTCGCCGAGTACCGCGTCCACGCCGTCGCCGTCGTCCACGCCGTCGCCGTCGTCCCTCGTCGCGCCACGCCGCACCACGCCATCGCTGTTGTCCGCACGCAGCCCCAGGCTGGCCTCTCCTCTCTCCGCGCCGGCGCAGGTATGTCCTCCACCACCATGGCACCGTACGTCATCGACGTCCCTCTCCCCTTGTCGTTCCCCTCGCCTGCGCGCTCCACTGCATCGCCGAGAAGGTCGTCGTCGCCGAGAAGGTTGTCGTCGCCGTCCGAAGCTGCTGCGCTCCCTCCGCCTTGGCGCCGGCCAGGTCACACCCGGAAGGTGTTCGACCTAATGCCGAGGCGCGTGTACAGGGCGTGGTGACCGCGCGGTGGTGAAGGCCGTGCGCCGGGGGTGAGGCGGGGGCTAGGGAGGGAAGTCGACGGCGAGGTGGGCCTCGCACCAGGACGCCCACAAGTGCACCGCGGCGGGCCGCGCCGCCCACCGCCGCGTCCAGCTCCGCCCTCGACCCCACCTCCCTCACCGCCCCGCCGCCGCTGTCGCCATCGCCGCGTACAGCGCGTCTCCCTGGCTAGCCCAGTCATAACAATCGGCGGCGAGAAAGAAGCGGAGGCAAATTTGGGGGAGGAGAGATAGAGAGAGGACGACTCGTGGCGAGGCCCTGCGCGGCCAGGTTTCAGCGCCGCCGCCGCTGCTTCTTCTGTCGCCCTGCTCTGGCTTGCATTCCCGCGGAGAAGTGAAACCCCACCGTCCCCAAATCCATCGCCAAGCCATCGGCGCCTCGGATGGAGCCCTTCCGGCCACCTCCACTTCCTCCACGTGGGTGCGCCCGGGTGCGCTGCGGATGTCCTCGTTGGCGTGCTGCAGGTTGTTGTGGAGGTTCTGGCATGGGTGGGCAGGGTCTCGCCGTTGAGGAGGAGCAAGACGGCGCGCATCATGGCCTCCTCCTTGGCGGCGTCGTCGCTGCCCTCGTGATCCGCCTTGATCTCGTTGGCAATGGCGGCTGAGCCCTTGTCGAAGTGGTCCAGAGGCGTGCACGGCTTGTCCATGGCGCCGTGTCGTACGTGCACCCGCGCCGGAGGGCGCCGACGGCTGGTCCATAGTGTTGTTAGTTGAAGTTTTAGAGTTATGTAGCGATGCCCAGCGTGGGCCGCCTCCCCCCCCACACGGCCGCCCAGCGGCGGCGCGCCTCGCGGAGGCGCCCGGAGGGCGGGCTGTACGCGGGCGCGGCGTCCCTCGCCGGGGAGCAGAGCTGCGTCCACGTGCCGGGCGCTGGGACAACTTGATTTGTTGTGTTTGATTTCAGTGCCTTTCTAAATGTTGATTGCAATATTGTCACTTCTTGCCTTAGTGCATATATAAGAGATCGGATTGGATTGGAATTGATAGTTCTTGAACTACATAAACATATGAACATCACAAGGTGAAATCTGGATAGATAGAAAGTACCACAACTAAGTTTTCTTAAGGGCATGCTTGTGTTTTTGTTTGGCATATTCATTTCAAAAGGAGGGCATATGTGTTTGTATTTCACATGATTATGCTATTAATTGCTTTCTTAATTTTGCAGTGACATTGAGGTATGGAGGACGGCACCTTCGTCCGAGATGAGGAGGGGGAAGAAGCGGTGCAGCGATTGATCTATGAGAGTGCCCGTGGTCCGGAACCCGACGATGGAGATGACAACGAGAACGCCGACTTTCTGAATGATTTTGGCGAGGGACTTGAGTCTGAACAAGTTAGAAAAGACAATGAAGTGTCCATCACAAACTCCGGCGAGGTGTATATCTATGTATCAATTAGTCTGTGTTCATCCCTAGATGCATTCATTTATTTGTATTGCACTTATTAACGAATAATTTTTTCTTTTAGCCTTCTGGATCATCGAGCAAGTCTGTTAGAACAAAACGAGGCCCGACTCTGGTGCTAAAGGGCGAGGGCAGGTTAGCCCTCACGGCATTCAAGGCTAATGGTGAACCAGTGGAGCCCAAGGAGTTTTGCCGCAAATTTACAAGTCAATCCGGAGTTATTGTTAGGGACCATGTACCGATCAGCATTCAAGAGTGGCATAAGCCGAAGAACCCGGAGAGTGGTGCTACTTATGTCAACGACAGACATGAAAAAATTTCTTTGGGAAACGCTGCGACAAAGTTCAGCCTACCGGAAGACATGACGGAAGGCCGGAAAGGATAAAGTCAAGGAATGGACATGGAAGAAGATGGCCATACAATTCCATAGCTTCAAGAAAAATTTATGGGACAAATATAAGAATGAAGATCCAGTATTCGATGATAATACCGAAAATCTAGTGAAGATAAAAGATCACTGGGCCGCATTTAAGGAGTATAAGAAATCGTCTAAGTTTGTGTCCCGATCGAAGAAAAATACCGAAAATGCTGCAAAGAAGAAACTTCCGCATCATTTGGGGTCAGGTGGCTACAAGAGTGCCATTCCGAAGTGGACAGCGTTTGAGAATAAACTGATGGATCATGGAATCACTCCACAGGACATGGGACTGGCCCGAACGGTCCAAGTTCTGGTTGTTCGCTCATGGGGCAGGGTTGGACCCAAAGACAGGGTTGATCGTTGCGAAGGGAAAATGGAAGGAAAAAATTGAGGCAATTGTACCGAAGCTTGTAGATGCAATTGAAAAGGTCGAGAAAGGGAGAGTACATTCCCGATCGAGAGAATGACGAGCCGACACTCGCTACGGGGAACCCCGAACATGTTGGACGGGTACGAGCTCGCCTGTGTCTCACCATGAAGGAAGCGTGGCCGGACAGCGCTGACACTTATAGAAGCCGTTCGCGAAAGAAGAAGAAGGACGCCGACATTGTAACGGAGTTGTTATCTAGGGTGGAGGCTCTTGAGAGAAATCAGAGGGCACTGATCAGCCGCTGTTTCTACGGGATCCACAAGCCGATGCTGCCCCATCTCAGCGAAGAAGCGATGTCGGTTCCTCGCATCTTGACGGATGTGGAGGAAGCTACCCCGTGGATTATGTCACGGAGAAGACAGATTGCGAGCTACATATGTTAATCAGGACCGCGTACGGTTAAGGTGGCGGTCGGCTATGTGTACCCAAGTGAAGATGGAGCAATGCACCATCATATGCCCATTCCACCTGGTTGTGTTCGTGTCGGGGTGGATGAAGTTGTTTCGGGGTTTGAAAAAGTGGAGCTTGATATTCCTAGAGGTGAAGATGAGAGGACACTTTGGGCGATGTCAAGCACGGTTTCGCCCTATGGCCGAAGAAGTACGTCGATCCTTTTGCAAAGGCCACCGACTCCTACACATGAGCAGCAAATGCCATCGACTCCTCCTGGTGGCAGTCCTGGTGAGCAGCCAAGTCCACACCTACCTGAGAGGGACCCCAGCGTGAGTCCACCATCTCGAGATCCTCCGCGTAAGACAGCGTCCGTTAAGCGGAACAGTACGCCGCCTAGGCAGAAAGCTAGAACGGTGACACAACTGCCGCCTCCTGAGAAGTTACCTTGGGAAAAAACTCCGCAGGAAAACGCGGAGGCCGTTAAGGGCGCGGTGAAGAAATTTTTTGCACCGAAAGTGCCAGAGATACCTTTCGAGAAGACACTAGATCGGGAGAAAGTTGTGCGTACCGTTGACAATCTATATGACCACTGTACCATCGCCGCCATCCGACTATGCGCGTTCTATTGAAAGGTCGTATGACAAGATGATCGAGGCGACAAAACCCGTTAAATCGGGTATCGGGGAGATAAAAGGGATACACGGTGTCTACCAGCTCGGACAACAACCCGTTCAATCGGTCGCCCCTCTCAAGGTGTTTGACGGGAAGACCGTTCAAAGTTCTCGACAAGACGCAATCGATTACGCCTTAGCTGAACGAGCATATCGGTTTGTTCAAGGGAAAGATTTGGTCGAGAATCTCAGGAAGGTACCAACATGTATGCGTAACTTGCATTCGTGGTACCTTAAGGCCTCAAAGGAAGGGATCGAGACTATCATGGTGCGAGTTAGGGAAGAGCACTACTTCCAGGAGTACTGTGTGAACGTTGACTTCGCCGAACTCTTTCAGCTTATACAATCTCCGGGCCCTCGACAAATCAATCATCGATTGCTATTGTCCTGTAAGTGATTTATTTATTTAATTTGAGAAGTCGTTCATTGTCTGCAGATTATAATCTTTTGTGCGCTATATTATGCAGATCGAAGATGCTCGAATGCAAAAGGGACGATATCACAGACATTGGGTTCATTGACCCGAACACAATGCATGTCAAAACCATAGATGATCCCCTCTATAACAAGGATACACCGCAGACTTTGCTAAGGTTTTTGAAGCGACAACGTGACAAAAAGCTAATACTTTGGCCTTACAACTTCGAGTGAGTCTTACTGTCTTATAACACATTATATTTTGCTCACCGTATGTCAAAATTTTAACTAATGACTACATATTGAAACGTGCGTAGGTTTCACTTTATTCTTCTTGTCATCAATTTGGAAATTGGAGAAGTTGAAGTCTTGGACTCACTAACCAAAGAAAAGGATCTATACGTGTCTTGTTTTTTAATGCTCGAAGGTAATTTGAATTCTTATCGGTTTGTTTCGTTAATTTCCTGCTTTGAACTAATTGATGACTCTTTTATGCATTTTCTTTTGTCGAGCAGCGTATGGCAAACTTTCATCAAGGAAGATACGTCCCGTGAATGGCCACCGAAGCTGCGATGGCGTGCGAAAGTAAGTAGTACTACCTAGGTCCACACACCTTTCAATTATCATACTTGACTATTGTTTGATTGAATTATATTCTTGTAAAGAAATGCCCGCAACAACCTCCGGGGACCGATCTCTCGTGGATTCTTCGTTTGCGAGTTCATCCGCAGAATTGTCAACGAGAGAACGAATAATGAGAGAAATAAAGAGGTACAAAAACAATCTTCACAAATTTGTTTTGTTATCATAAGTTGTGCCGAGTTTCAGTAATAGTTGTTTCATGTATTCATTTGTATCTTATTCTTTTATAGTTGGCAAGAAAGCGGAACAAGCTCTCAATCGATGACCGCTTCATAGCAATAGGCGAGGAATTGGCGGGATTTTTCCTTCGGGACGTCATACCACCACTCGCAGAGCACCACAATGAATGAAGATGTACATGTTACATATATCGTTGACTCGAAGAGTACCACTATGCTACATGTAATAGACATATATAGAGTACGCCTCGGAGAGCACCACTATGCATGAAGATCGATCTTCATGCATAGTGCTACTTAATTTGCGATCTCATGCAATAACATGTGTGTTATATTATATGCACCAACTTGCTATGCATCATCTTGATCTTCATGTACTACCTAAACCCAAACGCGTTTCTGGTGCATCGACGCGATATGAATCAAACCGATATCCCTAAACCTCTCCAAAACCCTAAAAAGCCAATTCTCTGCCGCGGCAGAGATTTGGGAAAATTCCCTGCCGCGGGGGGAACCTTTGGTACCGGTTCGTATTACCAACCGGTACCAAAGATCCTCAGCCCTGAGCTCTCCTGGTGGCCCACGTGGAGGCCCGTTTTATACCGGTTCGTAAGCAACCGGTACGAAAGGGGGGGGGCTTTAGTGCCGAATAATTTGTACCGGTTGCAAAACCGGTACGAATGGCCCTCTGGAACCGGTATAGATGACCGTTTTTCTACTAGTGTGGTGAGACCTCTTTAAGAATGCTTTTAGACATTATTTTTCCTAGATTTGGAGTGCCTAGATATATTATGACTGATGGAGGTTCTCATTTTATTCATGGAGGTTTTAGAAAAACTCTTGCTAAGTATGGTATTAATCATAGAATTGCTTCTGCTTATTGATGACCCACAAGTATAGGGGATCGCAACAGTCTTCGAGGGAAGTAAAACCCAATTTATTGATTCGACACAAGGGGAGACAAAGAACACTTGGAAGCCTTAACAGCGGAGTTGTCAATTCAGCTGCACCTGGAAACAGACTTGCTCGCAAGAGTTTATCAGTAGTAACAGTTTTATAGCAGTAGCAGTAGTGAAATAACAGCAGCAGAGTAACAGAGACAGCAGTAGTGATTTTAGTAAACAGCAGGATTAAAATACTGTAGGCACGGGGACGGATGACGGGCGTTGCATGGATGAGAGAAACTCATGTAACAATCATAGCAGGGCATTTGCAGATAATAATAAAACGGTGTGTTATCACCAGATTTTGGACGAATCCAGAGGTGGGCCATAAGAGAGATGGGCTTAGAGGACTACACGTGGAAGATCTCTGAAGCGGCCTTGCACGGAGAATTTGGGCTAGTTTGCCCGTGTATCTTTAATTATAGTAGGTCATATCTTAGATCAAGGTTTAGAATTTGTATCGCGCACGGTGGGATATTCCCACGTTAGAAAGTCCGCTGGACTATAAATATGTATCTAGGGTTTATGGAATAAACAACAACACAACGTTCACCCCAAAAACAAACCAATCTCGGCGCATCGCCAACTCCTTCGTCTCGAGGGTTTCAATCAGGTAAGCGACATGCTGCCTAGATCGCATCTTGCGATCTAGGCAGCACAAGCCCCACGTTGTTCATGCGTTGCCCGTACTGAAGCGTCTTTGATGGCGGGCAACGTAGTTATCATAGATGTGTTAGGGTTAGCATAGCTCTTCGTATAAACATGCTTACGTAGTGCAACCCTCGCATGTCTAGCCGCCCTCACGCCTATCTCAGGCGTGGGGGCGGCACCCTGCTTGTTCATCATCTAGTAGATCTGATCCGTTACGATTGCTCCTTGCTCCGCAAGGATTAGTTTAATATCTACAATAGTTAGGCCTTACGAAGGGGGGGAGGATCCAGCGGCACGTAGGGTGGCGTTCGCAAGTCCTAAACAGGATGTTCCGATGATCAACGTCACGTTGGTTGTGTGGCCTTGTTTAGGATCGGCTTACGAGCACCGTGCGTGGCCGCGAGGCCCAACCTGGAGTAGGATGATCCGATTATGCGGTGAAAACCCTAAATCGTCGTAGATCTCATTAGCTTTATCTTGATCAAGCAGGATCACCAAGTATTCGTGCACCCCGTACGGATCATGGGTGGATCGGCTCTTTGAGCCGATTCACAGGATAGCCTGAGAGCCGATCGAGGCTCTGATTTAATGTTTACGTGTATGCCATGCAGGAACTAAGCGAGGCATCCCCATCACCTTCCTGACCAGGTATAGGTCAGGTGGCACGCCCTTGCACTTCGCATCGCCGCGTGTGACCAGAAGAGCATTGCGGGCCGTCGCTCGGAGGGGTCTCAGCCAGCCGCAGCTCTAGGCTCTTCCCGGCTCTACCGTGTTGACAGGCCGCTGCCCGCCGGTGGGTTTTGGCGATCAACACATTCTGGCACGCCCGGTGGGACCATCATCTACATCAACCACATCGCCATCTACATCTGAGATGGCGGCGGACGGCACGCCAGTCACCTACGAGGAGCTGCCTGCTGAGCTCAAGAAGAAACATGACGAGATCAAGGCCACCCTCGAAGCCGACCTCATCGGCTCTTTTCAGAGAACCCGCACCCATGGCATCAGGTGGAAAGGGTTCTCACCGGAAGGCACACTCGATGAAGTGGATCTATCTGTCCCGTCAGAGGGACGTACCAGGGCCGTGCGCCAGGAGATTGGTGGCATGGTGGCTCACTCGTTGCGTCTCCATTCCGAGAGCCTCGCGAATACTTTGGAGCACGTCGCCGTTCGGATGGTCAAGGAGGTCATGAAGAATCAGCACTCTCGATTAGAGTCAGCTCTCAGGACCTACCGAGGGAAAATGCCACTCCAGCCCCGTCCGCCGTTGTCGTGCACATCGGCGGCACCAGGAGTGCCTCTTTCACCGTCGCGCACCGTTGACAGGACCAGCGGTACTTATCCTGGGAGGTGCCAACCAGGGCACTCGTTCAGCGTCAACATGATAGAACTGGGACGCCCCCTGGATGGAGAAAAGGGCGAAGGTAACTGCTTTCGTGGTAAAGATAAGGAGGAGGCTGCTCCATGCGATCGGCCCCGACACCGCCAAAACGTCTTGGTAATGATCAAGGTAGAAGCCGATGCTAGCGATCGGCCCGTAGTATCCGTATCACATGCTCTCCCGGTATATGGCGTCGACCTCACAGGTGACGGAAAGCTGGGATACGGGTTTACATCAGCTGATGAGCTAGAAGAAGTCGACATCGGTCCTGGGGACAAACCTCGACCTACTTTTATCAGCAAGAAGCTAGATCCACAGCTCAGGGGACAGATGATAGCCCTGTTGAAGGAATACCCAGATTGCTTTGCATGGGATTACACGGAGATGCCTGGTTTGGACAGGAGCATCATTGAACATCGGCTCCCCCTTAAGAAAGGATTTCGGCCGTTCCAACAGCGAGCACGTCAGATGAGGGCCGAGATCCTGGAAGAAGTCAAGAAGGAAATCGAGAAAATGTTGGCCGCTGGATTCATCAGGCCATGCAGGTATGCTGAGTGGATTTCCAGTATCGTTCCGGTGGAGAAAAAGGACGGCCGGTGGCGCGTGGCCATCGATTTCCGAGATCTTAACAGAGCCACCCCAAAGGACGAATATCCAATGCCCGTGGCAGAAACATTGATAAACGCTGCTGCTGGCCACAAGGTGTTGAGCTTCATGGACGGCAACGCCGGTTATAACCAGATTTTCATGGCTCCGGAAGATATACACAAGACCGCATTCAGAGTACCAGGGGCAGTAGGCTTGTTTGAGTACGTGGTCATGACCTTTGGACTAAAGAATGCTGGTGCAACATACCAACGAGCCATGAATTATATATTTCATGATCTGATCGGCAAGTTGGTGGAGATCTATATCGACGACGTAGTGGTCAAATCGGTCTCCATGGAGGGGCATTTGGACGATTTACGGCGCGTCCTAGAACGAACTCGGAAGTTCGGGCTGAGAATGAATCCGAAGAAGTGCGCTTTTGGCGTGACGGCTGGTCAATTCCTAGGTTTTCTGGTTCATGAGCGGGGAATTGAGATCGGCCTGAAAAGTCAGGAGGCGGTGCGCACCATGCAGCCGCCTACCACGAAAAAGGAGCTCCAATGCCTCATCGGCAAGATCAATTTCGTCCGGCGGTTCATCTCTAATTTGTCAGGACGAATCGAGCCGTTCATGGCGTTGGTAAAGACTAAATCTGACGACGAGTTTCACTGGGGGGCAGAACAGCAACAGGCGTTTGATGAAATCAAGCGATATCTGACAACACCGCCTGTATTAGTTCCGCCCCAGCAAGACAGGCCATTCTACATTTACTTGTCAGTAGCTGACACGTCCATTGCTTCGGTAGTGGTGCAACTCTATGAGGGCGTTGAGAGAGTCGTTTTCTACCTCAGCAGAAGGATGCTGGACGCGGAGACAAGATATCCTGAGGTCGAGAAACTTTGCCTCTGCCTGTTCTTTACTTGCACCAAGCTTCATCACATCCTTCTGACGGCAGAAATCATCGTCATCTGTAAATCGGACGTTGTCAAGCACATGTTGTCGGCTCCTGTTTTGAAAGGCCGACTCGGTAAGTGGATGTTGGCGCTGTCAGAATTTGATCTCCGGTACCAGCCGGCGAGGGCAGTCAAGGGCCAAGCGTTGGCCGATCTCATCGCTGAACGAATCAGTACCAATATAGCAGCACTCTCTATACGAGCATGGGCTATGTTCTTCGATGGATCGGTTTGTGACGGTGGTTGTGGCATCGGCATTCTGCTTGTGTCGCCTCGGGGGGCAGAATACTCCTTCTCCATCAGATTATCTACCCCTTGCACCAACAACGTGGCAGAATATGAGGCAATACGCAAGGGAATGGGATTGTTATTGGAAGCTGGAGCGGAAGCTGTAGAGCTCTTTGGGGACTCAAAGTTGGTGATTAACCAGCTCACGGATGAATATAATTGCGAAAGTGAATCGCTTTTCCCATATTGGATGGAATGCCGTGAGTTGATGACACAGTTTCGGTACATCAACTTTAATTGGATCCCAAGATCCCAGAATACCGATGCCAACAATCTCGCACAAATGGCGTCAGGCTACATAGATATAGCCGATGGACAGGAAGTTCAGATACAATTCCTGGAACAGAATGATTGGAGAGCCGAGATCTTCGATTATTTAAAAGATTCGGCTCGGGGGGCACCGAAACGGGTTAGATACAAAGCCATGAAGTATGTCCTTATAGGAGACGACATGTTTTACAGGACATTGGAGGGGTTGCTGCTCAAGTGCCTAGGACCGATCGAATCTAATCGGCTTTTACATGAGGTGCATGAAGGCGCACGTGGAACGCATCGATCGGCTCATAAGATGAAGTGGTTGATCGAGCGATCAGGGTTTTTTTGGCCCACTATGCTTGAAGATTGCTTCAATTATTACAAGGGGTGCCAAGCGTGTCAGATGTTTGGAAAAATTCAGATGGTGCCAGCATCAGCGATGAACCCAATCATCAAACCTTGGCCGTTTCGGGGGTGGGGCATGGATATGATCGGCAAAATTCATCCGGCGTCAGGGAAAAAACATGAATGGATTTTGGTTATCACAGATTACTTCACTAAGTGGGTGGAAGCCGTCCCTATGAAAAAGGTGAAATCAGAAGATGTGATCAAGTTTGTGAAAGAACACGTCATTCATAGATTTGGAATTCCCCAAACTATCACGACCGATGGGGGTTCGGTCTTTACTTCTAAAGAATTCAGGAAGTTCTGTGATGACTTAGGGATTAAATTGATCCGATCATCCCCGTACTACGCTCAAGCTAACGGGCAGGCTGAGGCGTCCAATCAGAGTCTGATCAAGTTGATCAAGAGAAAAATCGACGAGAACCCTCGGGATTGGCATGAGAAGTTATCAGAAGCATTATGGGCCTACCGCATGTCGTGCCATGGAGCTATAAAGACTTCGCCGTACCAGCTTGTCTATGGACAGGAAGCTGTATTGCCTTGGGAAATTACGGCTGGATCAAGACGTGTCACGTTTCAGAATGATCTGACAGCTGAAGAATATGCAGCTTTGATGAGCGACACTATTGAAGACGCAACAGAACTCAGGCTTTGGTCGTTGGAGAAGATTAAGGAGAACAAAGCCAGGGTGGCTCGTGCTTACAACAAAAAGGTTAGGCCAAAGGAGTTCCAAGTTGGTGATCTTGTGTGGGAAGCTGTGTTGCCATTGGGAACCAGGGACAAGGTATATGGCAAATGGTCTCCTAATTGGCACGGTCCGTACAAAGTTGTCCAGGCCTTGAAGGGTAATGCATACATGCTGGAAGAGTTGAGCGGCAAAAAATTCCCAGTGGCTGTAAATGGTCAACACCTCAAGAAATATTTCCCAAGCATGTGGGACGATGGACAGTAAGATGTAGGGGCCGATTTCAGAATCGGCCAGTAAAAGAAATCATAAATAGTAAGAAAATCATAGCCGATGCACAGACATCGACTTGAGAAGACATATGGAGATTAACAGTATGCAAGTACAGCCGATGCGCGGGCATCGACTTCAGAAAACAAAAGCCGATACGCTGATATCGACTTTAGCGAAATAAGTTTATGCAACAGCTTGGCCTCAGGCAGCGACATGAGCCGATGTTCTGCTATCGGCTCCCTGTACGACGACTCCATTCGACAATCGGCAAGGGAGCAGAATTAATTAAGGGATTTTCTTCATTGATAAGAGGATTTCTTACAGAGAAAGAGCCGATTTCTTAGGAAGGAAGAACAAAAGAAGGGTCTATTGACCAATCTACTCCTACTAGGCCTACACTAGTAGGTCCTAATCTATGGGCCGTCGCTTCCTTCGTCGTCATCCTCGGAACTCTCATCGGCACTGCTGCCGATGGGTTCCTCGTCGCTACTCCCATAGCCCTCTACGGGAGCTTCATCTTCATCTTCATCGTCGCTGCTGTCGTCGTCCCACCACATGCGGAGGCGCTTCGCTGGCGGATAGCCCTCGAGGGAGTCGTCGTCGTCATCGTCGTCTTCCTCTTCCTCCTCTTCAGAGGTGGGGCAGCCGTCCCAGGGGAACTGATCGTCCTCGCTCTCCGACTTCAGTTCCCCGACGGCAAGGAACTGAAGGTCTTCGTCCCCGCTGGTCAGGGACTGGTCGTCTTCGGACCAAACCGAGGAGGCGTGGTCTTCCAGGTCCCATGCTTCTGGGGCGCGGATGTCCGGCGGCGTCTCACGGGAGGAGGAGGACCCGTAGGAAAGCTCGGAGGAGGAGTCGTGGGAGGCCGACGACGAAGAGGAAGAAGAGGAAGACATGGCTGTGGGAGATTGGGGTTTTTTGGTGCCGATGGCCAGAACAGAGCGGGATGGTAAAGTGGCGAATTGCTCAGAGCGGTTAAATAAAAGGGGGCTACGGTGAAAAATTCAATGCCACAGCAGTTTTCGAGGAGGCAGTGCCCAAATACAACGGTCAAATCACACGAAGCAGTCGAGAAGACAGGGCATCATGACGAAAAATACTGCAATGGTTCTGCTCTGCCACGACATGACCCGACGGACAAAGCATAATGATTTTGGAAATGTCATTTCCAAAACCAGGGGGGCATGTGTTATCACCAGATTTTGGACGAATCCAGAGGTGGGCCATAAGAGAGATGGGCTTAGAGGACTACACGTGGAAGATCTCTGAAGCGGCCTTGCACGGAGAATTTGGGCTAGTTTGCCCGTGTATCTTTAATTATAGTAGGTCATATCTTAGATCAAGGTTTAGAATTTGTATCGCGCACGGTGGGATATTCCCACGTTAGAAAGTCCGCTGGACTATAAATATGTATCTAGGGTTTATGGAATAAACAACAACACAACGTTCACCCCAAAAAACAAACCAATCTCGGCGCATCGCCAACTCCTTCGTCTCGAGGGTTTCAATCAGGTAAGCGACATGCTGCCTAGATCGCATCTTGCGATCTAGGCAGCACAAGCCCCACGTTGTTCATGCGTTGCCCGTACTGAAGCGTCTTTGATGGCGGGCAACGTAGTTATCATAGATGTGTTAGGGTTAGCATAGCTCTTCGTATAAACATGCTTACGTAGTGCAACCCTCGCATGTCTAGCCGCCCTCACGCCTATCTCAGGCGTGGGGGCGGCACCCTGCTTGTTCATCATCTAGTAGATCTGATCCGTTACGATTGCTCCTTGCTCCGCAAGGATTAGTTTAATATCTGCAATAGTTAGGCCTTACGAAGGGGGGGAGGATCCAGCGGCACGTAGGGTGGCGTTCGCAAGTCCTAAACAGGATGTTCCGATGATCAACGTCACGTTGGTTGTGTGGCCTTGTTTAGGATCGGCTTACGAGCACCGTGCGTGGCCGCGAGGCCCAACCTGGAGTAGGATGATCCGATTATGCGGTGAAAACCCTAAATCGTCGTAGATCTCATTAGCTTTATCTTGATCAAGCAGGATCACCAAGTATTCGTGCACCCCGTACGGATCATGGGTGGATCGGCTCTTTGAGCCGATTCACAGGATAGCCTGAGAGCCGATCGAGGCTCTGATTTAATGTTTACGTGTATGCCATGCAGGAACTAAGCGAGGCATCCCCATCACCTTCCTGACCAGGTATAGGTCAGGTGGCACGCCCTTGCACTTCGCATCGCCGCGTGTGACCAGAAGAGCATTGCGGGCCGTCGCTCGGAGGGGTCTCAGCCAGCCGCAGCTCTAGGCTCTTCCCGGCTCTACCGTGTTGACAGGCCGCTGCCCGCCGGTGGGTTTTGGCGATCAACACGGTGTCCAAGTACAAAGCAATCAATAGGCATGTGTTCCATATATAGTCGTGCGTGCTCGCAATGAGAAACTTGCACAACATCTTTTGTCCTACCAGCCGGTGGCAGCCGGGCCTCAAGGGAAACTACTGGATATTAAGGTACTCCTTTTAATAAAGCACTGAGCAAAGCATTAACACTCCGTGAACACATGTGATCCTCACATCGCTACCATCCCCTCCGGTTGTCCCAATTCTTGTCACTTCGGGGCCATTGGTTCCGGACAGCGACATGTGTATACAACTTATAGGTAAGACCATAAACAATGATTATCTTGATGAAACAATAACATGTTCAGATCTGAGATCATGGCACTCGGGCCCTAGTGACAAGCATTAAGCATAACAAGTTGCAACAATATCATCAAAGTACCAATAACGGACACTAGGCACTATGCCCTAACAATCTTATGCTATTACATGACCAATCTCATCCAATCCCTACCATCCCCTTCGGCCTACAGCGGGGGAATTACTCACACATGGATGGGGGAAACATGGCTGGTTGATGTAGAGGCGTTGGCGGTGATGGTGGCGATGATCTCCTCCAATTCCCCGTCCCGGCGGAGTGCCAGAACGGAGACTTCTGGCTCCCGCGACGGAGTTTCGCGATGTGGCGGCGTTCTGGAGGGTTTCTGGCGACTTCGACTTCTCTTCTGGTGTTTTTAGGTCGAGGCGAATAAGTAGTCCGAAGGAGGGCGTCGGAGGCCGGCCGAGGGGCCACACCACAGGGCCGCGCGGGCCCCCCTGGGCCGCGCCGCCCTATGGTGTGGGGCCCTCGGGCCTCCACCTCAATTGTCCTTACGGCTCCGTTAGTTTCCTGGGAAAATAGGGCCTTCTGCATAAATTCCGAGGTTTTTCCCGAAAGTTGGATTTCTGCACAAAAACGAGACACCAGAGCAGTTCTGCTGAAAACAGCGTTAGTCCGTGTTAGTTGCATCCAAAACACACAAATTAGAGGCAAAACAATAGCAAAAGTGTTCGGGAAAGTAGATACGTTTTGGACGTATCAACTCCCCCAAGCTTAGCTTATTGCTTGTCCTCAAGCAATTCAGTTAACAACTGAGCGATAAAAGAACTTTCACGAACACATTTGCTCATATGATGTATATATTCTCATGCAATAGCTAATACTTAAGCAGTTCATAATGAGATACATGCAAATAAGATCATCTAACAGCTATGTCAATCATGGAGAGGTACCAACAATTAATAAGAAGCATCATGAATCATGTATATAAGCAAGATTGCAATGTTCATAAGAGAGTATGATAAAGTGGTATCTCGCTTGCACGTATTTGATTGGCAAAACATAAATGCCCGGGCACCTCTGGAGTTCATAGAAAGACTAGAAGTAGTGATTGTCAAAAGATAAATGCATCAAAGTTATACCACAATCAATCATATTTTGAGACAAGCATATTGTACTAAGAATGACAGTTGTGCTCTCAAGATAGTGCTCAAAGAAATAATGGAGACACAACATAAAAGTAAAAGATTGACCCTTCGCAGAGGGAAGCAGGGATTAACATGCGCTAGAGCTTTTCATTTTTGAAATCAGGAGTAAAATTATTTTGAGAGGTGTTTGTTGTTGTCAACGAATGGTAATGGGTACACTAACTACCTCGCCAACCGGACTTTCAAGAGCGGCTCCCATGGATTATTGCATATTTATTTGGCACTCCTTCCAACCTTTCTTGCACAAACCATGGCTAACCGAATCCTCGGGTGCCTGCCAACAATCTCATACCATGAAGGAGTGCCCTTTTATTTTAGTTTTATTATGATGATGACACTCCCCCCAACCTTTGCTTACACAAGCCATGGCTAACCGAATCCTTCGGGTGCCGTCCAACAATCACAAACCATGGAGGAGTGTCTATTTAAGTTAATTAATTTGGGACTGGGAATCCCATTGCCAGCTCTTTTTGCAAAATTATTGGATAAGCGGATGTGCCACTAGTCCATATGAGAGTCCGTCAAAAGTAAATGACAAGGTTGAAAGCTAAACACCACATACTTCCTCATGAGCTATGAAACATAAACACAAATTGAGAAGCATTTTGAAGGTTTTAAAGGTAGCGCACGAGAATTTACTTGGAATGGTTTGAAATGCCATGCATAGGTATTTATGGTGGACACTCTGGAATAACTTGGTTTTCATGTGTTTGGAAGCACGAGCAGCGTTCCCGCTCAGTACAAGTGAAGGCTAGCAAAAGACTAGGGAGCGACAAATCAAGAGAGCGGTAACTGTCATAATCATGCTTGCGGCAAAATAAATTAACGGAGGCATAAAAGTGATACAAGAACTCTGAAGCAATATAAATCATCGAGGCTTAATTGACTTTTTATTCAGTCATATGCATGCGTGAGCATGTGCCAAGTCGATATAAATGAATTATTCAGAGGAGGATACCACAATGCCATACTTACTTATGAATAAAACAATGCAAACAAACATACATGACATGCTACTCATATTAATAAATTGGAGCTAAACATGAGAGATCATGAACTACTAGACTTTCTCAAATAACATATCCCTCACATGAACCAACTAAGCATGCTCACACGGATGAGTATATGTACAAAAATGAAAACAAATAGAGTTCATACCAGCCTCTCACCACAATCAGATTGTCGTAGATCATCATTATTGCCTTTTCACTTGTGTAGCTTGGATAATATGAAATGAAAACCACGCTCCAGCCACCGAAGACCATTGAACTCATAAAGAACTTTACAAAACAGAGAAGAACAGCAAATATTTTTGGCGTTTTCGAATTTAGAAACAAGAACAAAAAGAAACAAACAAACAAAGCAAAATCTTTTTGGGTTTTCTTATAGCAAACTAGCAATAGCAAATAAAGTGAAACAAATGCAAGAAACTAAAGCAAACAAATGGTGAAGAGAAATAACAGAAATATTTTTGGTCTTTTTGTGTTTTGGGAAGGAAACAAAGCGAAATCAAGAAATAGCAAACTGAAAGAAACACAGAAAAGTGAGATGGCAGAAATCTGCCAAAACCTGACAGCAGTACAGAAATCGATTTTAACAAAAATCTTACGTTGCTCAGATCGAAAAGTGTTCAACTAATGAAAGTTAGATAACAACCTGGGGAACCTGCACAAAAATTGGCAGCTCAAAATGACGCTCTGGCTATTTTTGACAATTTTTACGGTAACGTTCCAGAATCTGTTTTTAGGCAGCACTTCCCCAAATATTATCTTCTTCTCATTAGAAAACCACTCAAACGAACAAAACAAGTATGTACAAGTATCCAGCAACCATAATATGCAAAGAATTAGTGATGCCGGTATACCTCCCCCCAAACTTAGGCTTTTGGCCTAAGTGGAGTTTAACCCCAACGAGGGTCGTTGTTCCTCGCCGGTGGGTAGTCCATGGAGTAGTCATAGTAAAGCTCCTGCGCAGAAGAAAAGCGTGGAGGCTCCGCATATCCACCGTGTTGATGCGAGGAACTTGCTGCATCGGATGATGAGTCGAGGTGCTCCTCGACCTCCGTGTCGTCTCTCGCATGTTGACCTCCTCTCTCTATGTGTGCATCTAGTGCACCTTCTGTGACCGACCAATCTCCCCTGGAATCAAGGTTAGACAAAACAGGCGCAGGCAATCTTACTAGTTTCTCAGTTTTCTTAGTTATTCTCCAAACTTTCTTATAAAATATCATCTTATAATACAGGTTACCCAAGTTGGAGGAATCTGAAACAAATTCATGTTTAATCATAGAGGCTATGTCAAGTTTTTCTATGGGGAACGGAATATCAAAATGATGAGGTTCTACATTATGAAAAGCTAGTAAACGAGAGGCGATGAGACCTCCACAAATTCCACCTTTCTCGCGGTTAGTAGCAAGTCTATAAGCTATTAATGCCCCCAAATTATAAGACCTACTATTTTGCAGTGCTGCAGCTAGAAAAGCCAAATCCGGGATAGAAAGTTTACCACCAATCCTTTTAGCGAGAACGCACTTGGTAATAAAATAGGCAAAGTAGCGGATAGCCGGGAGCTGAATACTAGTAATTTTACCACTTTCACTTGAGAAACTCCTTCCATCGCAAATCATCTTGTAGAGATCCGAGAGTTCTTGCGGCGATCCCTTTATCTTCTCACATGATCCCCATTGCGGTACTCTAATTGCTGCACAAAAAGCACTAAATGGCAAGTTGACAGCTTTATTGTAAATTTTATCTTTGGACCGTGGGGTTAGATCGCGACCAATTGAACTTGAAGTCCTGCACAAAAGACATAGTTAATTTCACATATTGTCTTGGCTCTCCTTCAACAAAGTCACTCAGCCCTGCACGAGAAATTAGAGTTTGAACATCTTCAAATATCCCCGCGCTTCTCATGAAATCCGCGCACGGGTAGTAAGAGGGGTATACTCCGTCTTCACGATTGACCATCATAACTTGTTGGACTTCCAATTCTTGCTGGTTCAAGTGATATCTATTCCACTCCATTTTCTGAAATTTCAACAACCAATATAGAAATTTGATTTGGTGACAAATAATTGAGGGAAACTACCATAGGAACTTGTTGGAGTACTAATCATGCATCAAAACTAGTTTCTACCACTTAGAACAAGCATGCAAGCTCACTAAACATGTTACCTACAGCAGCAAAATATTCAAGATATACTCAACCAAACGAAATTCTACTTGGATGGGTGGAGGAGTCACATACCGAAGAGCAAATGTGCCAAATTTCAGGCAATCTGGGCTGAGCAAAGAGATCGAAAAATCTGGAGCTCTGGAGCAAAAACGCGAGTGAGAGGAACTTGGTGTCGATTTTTTCGGGAGAGAGAAGAGTCTGGGAGGAAGAGATGGCAAAGTGGGGCAGAGGGGGACCCACACCACATGGTGGCGCGGCCACCTCCTTGGCCGCGCCGGCACGTGGTGCAGCGCCCTCACGGTGCCCCACAGGTCATCCTCTGGTGCTCCCAGGTGCCTCGTGGAAAAATAGGACCAACGGTATAATTTTTGTGAATTTTTGAAAACTTTGAAAAACGCACATTTCTGGGTATTTAGTTTATTATTACTAGCCAGGAAATTTTTTTGAAATCTTCGAATAACTCAAGAACTTTGCAAATTAAAAGTGCTACAGCAACTAGGGCAAGTGGAGGAAGAAAGATATGTTGTTTACTTCCTCTATGCATATAAAAAGTATTCGTTAACAAGGTTGATCAAGTCTTGCCACCAAATAAATTTTCATAGCATAAGAAGAAATAAACCTCAAATCAATCATGTTACCTTGAATTGTATCGATATGGATCCAATCACGAGAGTTTGATATTCTTCCTTAGGCTCATATATAGGACAATCAATAGTTCCCACTTTGATAGTTCTCACATTAGAAATAGTATTATCTCCACACGCTTTCTCAATCTTCTTGGGAAAATAAACGGTATGCTCCCTATCATCAACATTGAAAGTAACCTTTCCTTTATTGCAATCAATAACAGCCCCTGCGGTGTTAAGAAAAGGTCTCCCAAGAATAATAGACATATTATCATCTTCAGGCATTTCCAACACAACAAAATCAGTTAATATCAAGCAGTTAGTAGTAACTTGAACAGGAACATTCTCACATATACCAACAGGAATAGCAGTAGATTTATCAGCCATTTGCAAAGATATATCAGTAGGTATCAACTTATCTAAGTAAAGTCTCTTATAAAGAGAAAAAGGCATAACACTAACACCGGCTCCCAAGTCACATAGAGCAGTTTTAACATAATTATTCTTGATAGAACAAGGAATAGTAGGTATACCTGGGTCGCCCAACTTCTTTGGAATTTTGCCATTGAAAGAGTAATTAGCAAGCATAGTGGAAATTTCCTCATTGGGGATTTTCCTTTTGTTAGTAACAATATCTTTCATATACTTTGAATAAGGAGGCAATTTAATCGCATCAGTCAAAGGGATTTGCAAGAATAAAGGTTTCATCCAATCGCAAAATTTATTATAGTGTTCTTCTTCCTTTGATTTTAGTTTCTTAGCAGGAAAAGGCATTTGCTTTTGCACCCAAGGTTCTCTTTCATTACCATGTTTCTCAGCAATAAAGTCTTCTTTAGTGTACTTTTTATTTTTAGCATGCTTTTCAGGTTCTTCTTCAACCTCTTCTTTATCAGGAGTATCATTCTTAACATTATCATTATCATTATCATGTTCATTACCACTTTCAGTTTCAGCATCAGAAATAGAAATACTATTAGGATCATTAACGAGGTTCGGAGGATTCTACAACATTTTTATGTTTCTTCTTCTTTTTCTTCCTAGAATGAGCACTAGGTTCAATGCGTTGAGAATCTTGTTCAATTCTTTTGGGATGCCCTTCAGGATATAGAGGATCCTGGGTAGAGACACCGCCTCTAGTTGTTACTTCATAAGCATGTTTCTCTTTAGAATTATTCCCTAACAAGTCATTTTGCACTTTAGTGAGTTGATCAATTTGAGTTTGAATCATTTGAAAATGTTTAACAAGCATCTTAACATCATTGGAGGTTCTCCCCACAATATCATGCAATTCACTAATAGCTTGAGAATTTTCCATTAAATGATTCTCTACTCTCATATTAAAATTTTCTTGCTTAACAATATAATTATCAAACTCATCTAAGCATTGTGCAGGAGGCTTTGAATACGGAATATCCTCCCTAGTAAAGCGTTGAAGGGAATTTACCTCAATCATGGATGAAGGGGGAATTATCTCACATATATCTTCAATAGGAGGTAGATTCTTCACATCTTCAGATTTAATACCTTTCTCCTTGAGAGACTTCTTGGCTTCCCTCATATCTTCATCATTCAATTCAATTAAACCCCTCTTCTTCAATATTGGAGTTGGAGTTGGTTCAGGCGTAGTCCATTCATCATGATTCCGGCTTATTTTAGCCAATAATTCTTCAACATTGCCCTGGAGTTCTTTTCCTGAAAACACAACCAGCACAACTATCCAGGTATGCCCTAGACTCAATGGTTAGTCCACTATAAAATATATCAAGTAAATCATGCTTTTCCAAATCATGCTCAGGTCGAGCTCTAATAAGAGAGCAGAATCTCGACCAAGCCTCAGGCAATTTCTCTTCATCTTCCTGATTAAAATTATAAATTCTCTGCAAAGCAATATGTTGAGCACTAGCAGGAAAGTATTTGCGGAAGAAAACATCAAGCAATTCTTTCGGACTTTTAATAGAATTAGGTGGCAAATTATTATACCAAGTTTTAGCGTCATCCTTTAATGAGAATGGAAATATTTTAGCAACAAAGTAAGTACGCATCTTAACATCATCAGAAAACAAGCTACTAAGAGTAGATAACTCAGTCATGTGTTCAACAGCACTTTCTTTTTCAGTACCACAAAAGGGTGTTTTCTCAACAATAGCTATATGAGATAGATCAAGAGAAAAATCATAATCTTTATCCCTAATGTTTATAGGAGATGTGGCAAACTTAGGATCGGAGACAGTTTATATCTAACGACATGTTACGCAAGCAACTTTTTAATTTTTCTTGCATCAGTAGTAGCATTGCATTTTTCAATAAAATCATCATTAAGCTCCACATAATCTTCCTCAGGATCATCACTAAAATAATCAAGTTTAGGTGAACTAACAGGTGTAGTAGCATTAGGAGTTTCAGTATTTTCAATTTGTCTAGACCTAGCAATTGTAGCATCTAGAAAGGATCCCAATGAACCACTATCATCAAGCACAGCAGAAGCATTATCAATATTATGAGAGTGTTCAGATTCAGCAGATGTACCCACATGCGAAGCATGTGACGGTGAAACAAGTTTATCAATCACAGATGGTGAATCAAGTGCAGCGGAGGTATTCGAATTGTACCTTTTCTTGTAGTGGATGGTAATATGGCGATCTTAGTATCGCGAGGTTTACCCATGATGGAGAATTTGCAGCGAACAATATTAATCCAAGTGAACTTCCAAATAAAGCTATGCTCCCGGCAGCGGCGTAGAAAATAGTCTTGATGACCCACAAGTATAGGGGATCGCAACAGTCTTCGAGGAAGTAAAACCCAATTTATTGATTCGACACAAGGGGAGACAAAGAACACTTGGAAGCCTTAACAGCGGAGTTGTCAATTCAGCTGCACTGGAAACAGACTTGCTCGCAAGAGTTTATCGATAGTAACAGTTTTATAAAAGAGTAGTGAAATAACGAACAGAGTAACGAGACAGCAGTAGTGATTTTAGTAAACAGCAGGATTAAAATACGTAGGCACGGGGACGGATGACGGGCGTTGCATGGATGAGAGAAACTCATGTAACAATCATAGCAGGGCATTTGCAGATAATAATAAAACGGTGTCCAAGTACAAAGCAATCAATAGGCATGTGTTCCATATATAGTCGTGCGTGCTCGCAATGAGAAACTTGCACAACATCTTTTGTCCTACCAGCCGGTGGCAGCCGGGCCTCAAGGGAAACTACTGGATATTAAGGTACTCCTTTTAATAAAATACCGGAGCAAAGCATTAACACTCCGTGAACACATGTGATCCTCACATCGCTACCATCCCCTCCGGTTGTCCCAATTCTTGTCACTTCGGGGCCATTGGTTCCGGACAGCGACATGTGTATACAACTTATAGGTAAGACCATAAACAATGATTATCTTGATGAAACAATAACATGTTCAGATCTGAGATCATGGCACTCGGACCCTAGTGACAAGCATTAAGCATAACAAGTTGCAACAATATCATCAAAGTACCAATAACGGACACTAGGCACTATGCCCTAACAATCTTATGCTATTACATGACCAATCTCATCCAATCCCTACCATCCCCTTCGGCCTACAGCGGGGGAATTACTCACACATGGATGGGGGAAACATGGCTGGTTGATGTAGAGGCGTTGGCGGTGATGGTGGCGATGATCTCCTCCAATTCCCCGTCCCGGCGGAGTGCCGTAACGGAGACTCGGCTCCCGCGACGGAGTTTCGCGATGTGGCGGCGTTCTGGAGGGTTTCTGGCGACTTCGACTTCTCTTCTGGTGTTTTTAGGTCGAGGCGAATAAGTAGTCCGAAGGAGGGCGTCGGAGGCCGGCCGAGGGGGCCACACCACAGGGCCGCGCGGGCCCCCCCTGGGCCGCGCCGCCCTATGGTGTGGGGCCCTCGGGCCTCCACCTCAATTGTCCTTCTGGCTCCGTTAGTTTCCTGGGAAAATAGGGCCTTCTGCATAAATTCCGAGGTTTTTCCCGAAAGTTGGATTTCTGCACAAAAACGAGACACCAGAGCAGTTCTGCTGAAAACAGCGTTAGTCCATGTTAGTTGCATCCAAAACACACAAATTAGAGGCAAAACAATAGCAAAAGTGTTCGGGAAAGTAGATACGTTTTGGACGTATCACTTATCATCCTCAAACTAGTGGTCAAGTAGAATTATCAAATAGAGAGATTAAATCTATTTTGGGAAAGACCGTTAATAAAACTAGAAAGAATTGGGCTAGTAAATTGAAGGATGCACTATGGGCTTATAGAACTGCTTATAAAAATCCCATGGGAATGTCACCTTATAAAATGGTTTATGGGAAAGCTTGTCATTTACCTTTAGAACTAGAGCACAAAGCTTATTGGGCTGTTAGAGAATTAAATAAAGATCCTAAACTTGCCGGTGATAAAAGGTTGTTGCAATTAAGTTCTCTAGATGAATGGAGAAGTGAAGCTTATGAAAATGCTAAACTCTTTAAAGAGAAAGTTAAAAAATGGCATGATAGAAGGATTATCAAAAGATAATTTAATATTGGGGATAAAGTCCTATTGTATCGGTCTCGCCTCAGATTCTTTGCAGGGAAATTACTCTCGAAATGGGAAGGACCATATGTTGTCAAGGAGGTGTATCGTTCAGGAGCAATCAAAATTAGCTCTCTCCAAGGCAATGCTACGCAAGTGGTGAATGGACAAAGACTCAAGCATTATATCTCAGGTGATTCCTATAATGTTGATGTTGATATTATTCAAGTGGAAACACCGGAGGCTTTTATCAAAGGGCAAATTGACAGTCCGCCAGAACTCGACTTTGAATAGGTAACAAGATGCTTGGTAATGAAAAGTACGCAATTTACTTTCCGAACAATATTTTTGCTGTTTTTGGAAAATATGAAAAATTACGAGTTCGAAACGGAGTGGAAAGGACGCACGAGGGGGCGCCACCATAGGCCGGCGCGGCCTGACCTGGGCCCGCGCCGACCTATGGTTTGGCCGCCTCGTCGCCCCTTTCCGACTCTGGTTCGATCTGGTACTTTCCTTTTGTCATGAAAATTTTTGCTATAGAATCCCCCGGACCCCTGGAGGTCCGTATATCGTTTTCTCGACGTGTTTTGTTTCGAGCTGTTTCTGCCAGGATTTGTTTCGGATCTAGAGCCATCATGTCTTCTTCGGAAACTCCGAAGGACAGCTCCTGCAAGGATGTTGGCAACTTGTACATGGAGGAGCTGAGGATGCACCCCAAGGAGTTGCTGCTTGTTGAAGGAGAATTGCAGGTCAAGGATGTCCAGGGTCCTAAAGGAGAAGGAAGCTTGGAAGATAGGATGGAGAAGCTAGAACAAGAGGTTTTCAAATACAAGAAGATGGCTGAGCGTGAGGTGGATATCTTCCACGAGTTGCGTCCGAACTCATTCTTGAACATGAGAAGGAAAGCGCAAAGCTTTGGAGCGACATCCTCTCACTTCACGACACCACCAACAAGCTCCAAGCACAACTCTATGACGTTCGTAATCGTAACCGTGAGTATGAAAACAGGTTTAAATACATAAGCCGTGCTGCTAGTTTCAGGATTCCCGAGACCAAGATGTCGTTTCTTGATGGAGAGCCTCTTCCTTGGAAGTTTGATGACGGGAGTTCATCACCACCATCGCCGCAAGAGTAATTCATCATCGGTATTGGCATCCCCTTGGTTTGTTCCAAGCTTGGGGGAGTGCCGCGGTATCACATCATCACTACCTTTTACTTTTATTGTCAAGTAGTGTCATATCATGAGTAGGGAAGTTATCATATAAGATGGGTTGCAGTTTGGAAGTATCTCTCCTTTAGTTGGTTATCTATGTATCCCTTGGTGTGAGTTATCGTTATGGAATATTAATGAGAAGTCTTATTATTTACATATTGCACATCTTATTCTAGTTTGCAATCTCTATCATATGATTTACCTTGTTGTTAGTATTGGTATCACTTTGGGAGCATTGAATAAATCTATTTGGTTTTGGCAAACTTAGCATTGGTCAATAGCAACAACACTTTGAGGTTTAAGTAGAAAAGAGAAATACATGTAGATGTTTCATTGTCTTTCTTTCTTGTTAGCTCATAGCTTATTATTCTGAAGTTAAAACTGTTTGTGCTTGCAAGGAAGATGCATGATTGTTTCTATCACATGTATATTTGTTTGTTTCCCTCGACTCTTATGCTTGCTAATTAACCTTGCTAGCCAAAGACCTGTACGGAGAGGGAATACTTCTCGTGCATCCAAACCTTAACCCAAACCTATGTCATTTGTGTCCACCATACCTACCTACTACATGGTATTTTCTGCCATTCCAAGTAAATACTTCATGTGCTACCTTTAAACAATTCAAAACTTAGTATCTCTTATTTGTGTCAATGTTTTATAGCTCATGAGGAAGTATGTGGTGTTTTATCTTTCAATCTTGTTGGGCAACTTTCACCAATGGACTAGTGGCTTCATCCGCTTATCCAATAATTTTGCAAAAAGAGCTGGCAATGGGATTCCCAAATTCCCAAATTAATTAAACTAAATAGACACTCCTCCATGGTATGTGATTGATGGTCGGCAACCGAAGGATTCGGTTAGCCATGGCTTGTGTAAGCAAAGGTTGGGGGGAGTGTCATCATCATAATAAAAGTAAAATAAAAAGGCACTCCTTCATGGTATGAGATTGTTGGCAGGCACCCGAGGATTCGGTTAGCCATGGTTTGTGAAAGAAAGGTTGGAAGGAGTGCCACATAAAATGAAAATAATATGGGAGCCGCTCTTTGAAGGTTGTCTGGCAAGGGGGTTAGAGTACCCGCTACCAGTCGTTGACAACAACAAACACCCCTCAAAATGTTACTTTTATTCTCTTTATATGATTGCAAAACTGAAAAAGCTCTAGCACATGATTTAATCACTGCTTCCCTCTGCGAAGGGCCTGTCTTTTACTTTATGTTGAGTCAGTAAACCTATTTCCCTCCATCTCAAGCAAGCATTTGAGTAGTTGTGATCAAACCATTATATTGTGATTTGCTTCATCATGTCTTTTATTCTTCCTTGTTTAGTACAAGTTTTATCTGAATGAATATAGCTTTGCAAGTTATCAATGATCATGAAGAGACCATTATGATTGAGTATGCAAGTTGTGCCTTATAAACTTTAACATGAGAGCGCTGCTCAATGAGATAAGTATAATCTGTTAATTGTTCTCTGACCAAGAACGAAGTTTGCCATCACCAATTATGATTTCTTATGCACCTTTATTTGTGATTACCTTATACTTGTTTCAAGTTGAGTTATATGAGAAAGTTGTCTACTATAATGTCTTGTGCGAATGAATATGATGCTTCTTGTCCGTATTTTATTTATCGACTCTTCACTCCATAAACATGTGGTCCTGTTTACCGAGCTCAGTTTCGCTTGGGGACAAGCGAAGTCTAAGCTTGGGGGGAGTTGATACGTCCAATTTGCATCACTATTTTATATCATAATTTGCTGTTATTCATTGATATATTTCATATTGGGACACAATACTTATGTTATTTCATCTATTTTGCATGTTTCATCATTATTGGAGGATCAAGCACCGGAGCCAGGATTCTGCTGGAAAAAGCACCGTCAGAACGCAATATTTCGGAAGATCAACTGTGGAAGGAAATTATACCAAAAATCCTATTTTTCAAGATGACGAAGGAAGCCAGAAGGAGGAGCCAGATGGACCCAGGGTGGGCCCACACCATAGGGCGGCGCGGCCCATGGCCTGGCCGCGCCACCATGTGGTGTGGGGGCCCCATAGCCCCTTTCGCCTCCTTTTCTTCGCGAAATCCTTCGTCCCGAAAACCTAAGCCACAGAGGGTACCTCGCGAAGAGTTACAGCCGCCTCTGCGGGGCGGAGAACACCAGAGAGAAAAGAGCTCACCGGCGGGCAGGAATCCGCCGGGGAAATTCCCTCCGGGAGGGGGAAATCGACGCCATCGTCACCGCCATCGAGCTGGACATCATCTCCATCACCATCATCATCATCTCCACCATCATCACCGCCGTCTCCACCGCTGGACACCATCATCGCTGTAGCAATTTGGGTTTGATCTTGATTGTTTGATAGGGGAAACTCTCCCGGTATCGATCTCTACTTGTTGTTGATGCTATTGAGTGAAACCATTGAACCAAGTTTATGTTCAGATTGTTATTCATCATCATATCACCTCTGATCATGTTCCATATGATGTCTCGTGAGTAGATCGTTTAGTTCTTGAGGACATGGGTGAAGTCTAAATGTTAGTAGTGAACTATGGTTGAGTAATATTCAATGGTATGATATTTAAGTTGTGGTGTTATTCTTCTAGTGGTGTCATGTGAACGTCGACTACATGACACTTCACCATTTATGGGCCTAGGGGAATGCATCTTGTACTCGTTTGCCAATTGCGGGGTTGCCGGAGTGACAGAAACCTAAACCCCCATTGGTATATCAATGCAGGAGGGATAGCAGGATCTCAGAGTTTAAGGCTGTGGTTAGATTTATTCTTAATTACTTTCTTGTAGTTGCGGATGCTTGCAAGGGGTATAATCACAAGTATGTATTAGTCCTAGGAAGGGCGGTACATTAGCATAGGTTCACCCACACAACACTTATCATAACAATGAAGATTATTTAGCCGTATGTAGCGAAAGCACTAGACTAAAATCCCGTGTGTCCTTGATACGTCTCCAATGTATCGATAATTTCTTATGTTCCATGCCACATTATTGATGTTATCTACATGTTTTATGCACACTTTATATCATATTCGTGCATTTTCTGGAACTAACCTATTAACAAGATGCCGAAGTGCCAGTTCCTGTTTTCTGCTGTTTTTGGTTTCAGAAATCCTAGTAACGAAATATTCTCGGAATCGGACGAAATCAACGCCCAGGTTCCTATTTTACCCGGAAGCATCCAGAACACACGAGAACCGCCAGAGAAGGGAGGCAGGGCCACCACACCACACCCCGGCGCGGCCTAGGGGGGGGGCGCGCCCCCCTAGGGTGTGGGCCCCCCTTCGACCTTCCTGCGCCGCCTCTTCGCCTATAAGAAGCCCCTGGATCAGAAAACCCTACACCGATTGACGAAACCCACGAAAACCTTCCAGAGCCGCCGCCATCGCGAGGCCAAGATCTGGGGGACAGGATCTCTGTTCCGGCACCCTGCCGGAGCGGGGAAGTGCCCCCGGAAGGCTTCTCCATCGACACCGCTGCCATCTCCACCGCCATCTTCATCACCGCTGCTCCCATGAGGAGGAGTAGTTCTCCATCGAGGCTCGGGGCTGTACCGGTAGCTATGTGGTTAATCTCTCTACTATGTACTTCAATACAATGATCTCATGAGCTGCTTTACATGATTGAGATTCATCTGAGTTTTGTATCACAATTCATCTATGTGCTACTCTAGTGATGTGTTATTAAAGTAGTTCTATTCCTCCTGCACGTGTGTAAAGGTGACAGTGTGTGCACCGTGTTAGTACTTGGTTTGTGCTATGATCATGATCTCTTGTAGATTATGGAGTTAACTATTGCTATGATATTATTGATGTGATCTATTCCTCCTACATATGCATGAAGGTGACAGTGTGCATGCTATGCTAGTACTCGGTTTAGTCTGTTGATCTATCTTACACTAAAGGTTACTTAAACATGAGCATTATTGTGGAGCTTGTTAACTCCGGCATTGAGGGTTCGTGTAATCCTACGCAATGTGTTCATCATCCAACAAAAGTGTAGAGTATGCATTTATCTGTTCTGTTATGTGATCAATGTTGAGAGTGTCCACTAGTGAAAGTGTAATCCCTAGGCCTTGTTCCTAAATACTGCTGAGTTACTACTGCTTGTTTACCGTTTTACTGTGTTACTACTGCTGCAATACCACCACCATCAATTACGCGCCAAGCACTTTTCTGGCACCGTTGCTACTGCTCATACTTATTTATACCACCTGTATTTCACTATCTCTTCGCCGAACTAGTGCACCTATTAGGTGTGTTGGGGACACAAGAGACTTCTTGCTTTGTGGTTGCAGGGTTGCATGAGAGGGATATCTTTGACCTCTTCCTCCCTGAGTTCGATAAACCTTGGGTATCCACTTAAGGGAAACTTGCTGCTGTTCTACAAACCTCTGCTCTTGGAGGCCCAACACTGTCTACAGGAAAGGAGGGGGAACGTAGACATCAAGCACTTTTCTGGCGCCGTTGCCGGGGAGGAAAGGTAAAAGGCTCTCATACTCCGGTTCCAGGTAAAGTATTTTTCTGGCGCCGTCGTGTGTGTGCTCGAAGCTATTTCCTTTAGATCCTGCAATTGCATCTTTTTGTTTCTTGTTTACACTAGTTTGGCATAATGGACAACAATGAGCTTCTTGTTCTATTTCCTGATTTAAAACATGGATTGTTTGATGCGAAAATTAAAAAACCTATGAAATCTTATTTGCATGCTGGTAGTAATATTAGTATGAACGCTTTGAACACCATTGTTGATAATGATATAGAAAGTTCTAAGCTTGGGGAAGCTGGTTTGCATGATATTTTTAGTCCCCCAAGCATTGAGGAGAAAATTTTCTTTGATGATACTTTGCCTCCTATTTATGATGATTATAATGATAGTGGTCTTTTGGTGCCACCTACTATGGAGAGTAAATTTTGTTGTGATTATACTATGCCTCCTACACTTGATGAGAATAATAATAGCTACTTTGTTGAATTTGCTCCCACTACAACTAATAAAATTGATTATGCTTATGTGGAGAGTAATAATTTTATGCATGAGACTCATGATAAGAATGCTTTATGTGATAGTTATATTGTTGAGTTTGCTCATGTTGCTACTGAAAGTTATTATGAGAGAGGAAAATATGGTTGTAGGAATTTTCATGTTACTAAAATACCTCTCTATGCGCTGAAATTTTTCAAGCTATACTTGTTTTATCTTCCTATGCTTGTTACTTTGCTCTTCATGAACTTGTTTATTTACAAGATTCCTATGCATAGGAAGCATGTTAGACTTAAATGTGTTTTGAATTTGCCTCTTGATGCTCTCTTTTGCTTCAAATACTATTTCTTATGAGTGCATCATTAAAACTGCTGAGCCCATCTTAATGGCTATAAAGAAAGAACTTCTTGGGAGATAACCCATGTGTTATTTTGCTACAGTACTTTGTTTTATATTTGTGTCTTGGAAGTTGTTTACTACTGTAGCAACCTCTCCTTATCTTAGTTTTGTGTTTTGTTGTGCCAAGTAAAGTCTTTGATAGTAAAGTAAGTACTAGATTTGGATTACTGCGCAGTTCCAGATTTCTTTGCTGTCACGAATCTGGGTCTACCTCCCTGTAGGTAGCTCAGAAAATTAAGCCAATTTACGTGCATGATCCTCAGATATGTACGCAACTTTCATTCAATTTGAGCATTTTCATTTGAGCAAGTCTGGTGCCATTTTAAAATTCGTCAATACGAACTGTTCTGTTTTGACAGATTCTGCCTTTTATTTCGCATTGCCTCTTTCGCTATGTTGGATGAATTTCTTTGATCCACTAATGTCTAGTAGCATTATGCAATGTCCAGAAGTGTTAAGAATGATTGTGTCACCTCTGAATATGTCAATTTATATTGTGCACTAACCCTCTAATGAGTTGTTTCGAGTTTGGTGTGGAGGAAGTTTTCAAGGGTCAAGAGAGGAGGATGATATAACATGATCAAGGAGAGTGAAAGCTCTAAGCTTGGGGATGCACCCGGTGGTTCACCCCTGCATATATCAAGAAGACTCAAGCGTCTAAGCTTGGGGATGCCCAAGGCATCCCCTTCTTCATCGACGACATTATCAGGTTCCTCCCCTGAAACTATATTTTTATTCCATCACATCTTATGTGCTTTGCTTGGAGCGTCTGTTTGTTTGTTTCTGTTTTTGTTTTTGTTTGAATAAATTGGATTACATCATGCTTGTGTGGGAGAGAGACACGCTCCGCTGGTTCGTATGAACACATGTGTTCTTAGCTCATAGTATTCATGGCGAAGTTTCCCTTCGTTAAATTGTTATATGGTTGGAATTGGAAAATGATACATGTAGTAATTGCTATAAATGTCCTGGGTAATGTGATACTTGGCAATTGTTGTGCTCATGTTTAAGCTCTTGCATCATATGCTTTGCACCCATTAATGAAGAAATACATAGAGCATGCTTAAATTTGGTTTGCATATTTGGTTTCTCTAAGGTCTAGATAATTTCTAGTATTGAGTTTGAACAACAAGGAAGACGGTGTAGAGTCTTATAATGTTTTCAATATGTCTTTTATGTGAGTTTTGCTGCACCGGTTCATCCTTGTGTTTGTTTCAAATAAGCCTTGCTAGCCTAAACCTTGTATCGAGAGGGAATACTTCTCATGCATTCAAAATACTTGAGCCAACCACTATGCCATTTGTGTCCACCATACCTACCTATACTACATGGTATTTTCCAGCCATTCCAAAGTAAATTGCTTGAGTGCTACCTTTAAAATTCCATCATTCACCTATGCAATATATAGCTCATGGGACAAATAGCTTAAAAACTATTGTGGTATTGAATATGTAATTATGCACTTTATCTCTTATTAAGTTGCTTGCTGTGCGATAACCATGTTTACTGGGGACGCCATCAACTATTCAATTGTTGAATTTCATGTGAGTTGCTATGCATGTTCGTCTTGTCTGAAGTAAGGGCGATCTACACTGAGTTGAATGGTTTGAGCATGCATATTGTGAGAGAAGAACATTGGGCCGCTAACTAAAGCCATGATCCATGGTGGAAGTTTCAGTTTTGGACAAACATCCTCAAATCTCTAATGAGAAAAGAATTAATTGTTGTTGAATGCTTAAAGCATTAAAAGAGGAGTCCATTATCTGTTGTCTATGTTGTCCCGGTATGGATGTCTAAGTTGAGAATAATCAAAAGCGAGAAATCCAAATGCGAGCTTTCTCCTTAGACCTTTGTACAGGCGGCATAGAGGTACCCCTTTGTGATACTTGGTTAAAGCATATGTATTGCGGTGATAATCCAGGTAGTCCAAGCTAATTAGGACAAGGTGCGGGCACTATTAGTACACTATGCATGAGGCTTGCAACTTATAAGATATAATTTACATGATGCATATGCTTTATTACTACCGTTGACAAAATTGTTTCATGTTTTCAAAATCAAAGCTCTAGCACAAATATAGCAATCGATGCTTTTTCCTCTATGGAGGACCATTCTTTTACTTTCAATGTTGAGTCAGTTCACCTATTTCTCTCCACCTCAAGAAGCAAACATTTGTGTGAACCGTGCATTGATTCCTACATACTTGCTTATTGCATTTGTTATATTGCTTTGCATTGACAACTATCCATGAGATATACATGTTATAAGTTGAAAGCAACCGCTGAAACTTAATCTTCTTTTGTGTTGCTTCAATACCTTTACTTTGAATTATTGCTTTATGAGTTAACTCTTATGCAAGACTTATTGATGCTTGTCTTGAAGTGCTATTCATGAAAAGTCTTTGCTATATGATTCAGTTGTTTACTCATGTCATTACCATTGTTTTGATTGCTGCATTCACTACATATGCTTTACAAATAGTATGATCAAGTTTATGATGGCATGTCACTCCAGAAATTATCTTTGTTATCGTTTTACCTGCTCGGGACGAGCAGAACTAAGCTTGGGGATGCTGATACGTCTCCAACGTATCGATAATTTCTTATGTTCCATGCCACATTATTGATGTTATCTACATGTTTTATGCACACTTTATATCATATTCGTGCATTTTCTGGAACTAACCTATTAACAAGATGCCGAAGTGCCAGTTCCTGTTTTCTGCTGTTTTTGGTTTCAGAAATCCTAGTAACGAAATATTCTCGGAATCGGACGAAATCAACGCCCAGGTTCCTATTTTACCCGGAAGCATCCAGAACACACGAGAACCGCCAGAGAAGGGAGGCGGGCCACCACACCACACCCGGCGCGGCCTAGGGGGGCGCCCCCTAGGGTGTGGGCCCCCCTTCGACCTTCCTGCGCCGCCTCTTCGCCTATAAGAAGCCCCTGGATCAGAAAACCCTACACCGATTGACGAAACCCACGAAAACCTTCCAGAGCCGCCGCCATCGCGAGGCCAAGATCTGGGGGACAGGATCTCTGTTCCGGCACCCTGCCGGAGCGGGAAAGTGCCCCCGGAAGGCTTCTCCATCGACACCGCTGCCATCTCCACCGCCATCTTCATCACCGCTGCTGCTCCCATGAGGAGGGAGTAGTTCTCCATCGAGGCTCGGGGCTGTACCGGTAGCTATGTGGTTAATCTCTCTACTATGTACTTCAATACAATGATCTCATGAGCTGCTTTACATGATTGAGATTCATCTGAGTTTTGTATCACAATTCATCTATGTGCTACTCTAGTGATGTGTTATTAAAGTAGTTCTATTCCTCCTGCACGTGTGTAAAGGTGACAGTGTGTGCACCGTGTTAGTACTTGGTTTGTGCTATGATCATGATCTCTTGTAGATTATGGAGTTAACTATTGCTATGATATTATTGATGTGATCTATTCCTCCTACATATGCATGAAGGTGACAGTGTGCATGCTATGCTAGTACTCGGTTTAGTCTGTTGATCTATCTTACACTAAAGGTTACTTAAACATGAGCATTATTGTGGAGCTTGTTAACTCCGGCATTGAGGGTTCGTGTAATCCTACGCAATGTGTTCATCATCCAACAAAAGTGTAGAGTATGCATTTATCTGTTCTGTTATGTGATCAATGTTGAGAGTGTCCACTAGTGAAAGTGTAATCCCTAGGCCTTGTTCCTAAATACTGCTGAGTTACTACTGCTTGTTTACCGTTTTACTGTGTTACTACTGCTGCAATACCACCACCATCAATTACGCGCCAAGCACTTTTCTGGCACCGTTGCTACTGCTCATACTTATTTATACCACCTGTATTTCACTATCTCTTCGCCGAACTAGTGCACCTATTAGGTGTGTTGGGGACACAAGAGACTTCTTGCTTTGTGGTTGCAGGGTTGCATGAGAGGGATATCTTTGACCTCTTCCTCCCTGAGTTCGATAAACCTTGGGTATCCACTTAAGGGAAACTTGCTGCTGTTCTACAAACCTCTGCTCTTGGAGGCCCAACACTGTCTACAGGAAAGGAGGGGGAACGTAGACATCAGTCCTCGAGAACGTTTGGTCATTATAAGTAAACAAACCGGCTTGTCCTTTGTGCTAAAAAGGATTGGGCCACTCGCTGCAATTGTTACTCTCGCACTTTACTTACTCGCACTTTATTCAACTGTTACATCAAAACCCCCTGAATACTTGTCTGTGAGCATTTACAGGAAATCCTTCATCGAAACTGCTTGTCAACACCTTCTGCTCCTCGTTGGGATCGACATTCTTACTTATCGAAAATACTACGATACACCCCCTATACTTGTGGGTCATCAGTTACTTTGTGTGATCATGGCCTAAAGTAAATAAAGGGCTTTATGGCTATTTCTAGTCAAATGATATTGTCCAAAACTATTTTTAAATCTTATGAGAGGCTTGCTCTCATTTAAACCTTGTCCCAAGTAACCTAATATGAGTTTGTGACCCTGGTCTACTTACTCTCATATTGAATTACTTGGTGATGTTAAATCAAAAGTGGTATTGTTAAATGGTATGAGGTATTCTACCTCATTTAAATCATTTTCCCAAATGATGATTATGAATGGTGAACCTTGGTCAACATGGGTTCATATATTATTCATTTGAGGAGATTAAATCTTAACAAGATTCAATGAGAGGAAATTATTTCCTCAAAGACTTAAATAGAAACTCTAAGTCAAGTTGGGTAATGAGAGGGAATTATTTTCTCTTAAGAAGAAAACAAAGTCAGTCAACATATAGTAGTGTGGTGATGATAGATTAGCATTGTGTGAACCATGTGTGTACTTAGTCTAGTGATACGTCTCCAACGTATCTATAATTTCTGATGTTACATGCTTATATTATACCAATTGCTACATGTTTTATATACACTTTATATCATTTTATGCATTTTCCGGCACTAACCTATTAACAAGATGCCGAAGCGCCAGTTCCTGTTTTCTGTTGTTTTTGGTTTCAGAAATTTACAGAAGAAATATTCTCGGAATTGGACCCCACGAAGACAGAAGTCGATATTTTGCCGAGACGGACTCAGAGAGCCAGAGAAGGGCCATAGGGGGGCCAAGGGGCTCCCACACCATAGGGGGCGCGGCCCCACCCCTGGCCACGCCGCCATGTGGGGTGGGCCCCTCAGGACTCCTCCGAGGCCGCCCTTCCGCCTATATATGCTCCCAGATGCGAAAACCCTAAGACGACCAGTCATATTCCACGAAAAGTTACGTAGCCGCCATCGTGAAGCCAAGTTCGGGGGACATAAGTCTCTGTTCCGGCACCCTGCCGGGACGGGGAATTGCCCCCAGAATCCATCTCCATCGACTCCATCACCATCTTCATCACCGTTGCTGTCTCCCATGATGAGGAGGGAGTAGTTCTCCCCCGAGGCTGAGGGCTCTACCGGTAGCTATGTGGTTCATCTCTCTCTCCCATGGTGTGATCTTTATGTGATCATGAGCTTTGTAATCTAGTTGAATATGTAGATGTTACTCTTGTCTATTATGCACTCTAGAGGTTACTTTAATATGAACTCCGGAGTTACTCTCCACGGTGTGATGGTGATAGTGTGCGCATCGTGTGTGATTCCTTTATGACGTTGTGGAGCTTGTTTACTCCGGCTTGAGGTGTGCTTTTGCAGCCCTACACAATGAATGGTGTTTGTTATCCAACAAGAGAGTGTTTGAGAGTAGTATTTATTTATTCAATTATGTGATCATTGTTGAGAGTGTCCACTAGTGAAAGTATGATCCTGATGACCCACAAGTATAGGGGATCGCAACAGTCTTCGAGGGAAGTAAAACCCAATTTATTGATTCGACACAAGGGGAGACAAAGAACACTTGGAAGCCTTAACAACGGAGTTGTCAATTCAGTTGCACCTGGAAACAGACTTGCTCGCAAGGGTTTATCAGTAGTAATGAGTTTATAGCGATAGCGATAGTGAAATAACAGCAGCAGAGTAACAGAGACATAAGAGTGATTTTAGTAAACAGCAGGATTAAAATACTGTAGGCACGGGGACGGATAACGGGCGTTGCATGGATGAGAGAAACTCATGTAACAATCATAGCAGGGCATTTGCAGATAATAATAAAACGGTGTCCAAGTACAAAGCAATCAATAGGCATGTGTTCCATATATAGTCGTGCGTGCTCGCAATGAGAAACTTGCACAACATCTTTTGTCCTACCAGCCGGTGGCAGCCGGGCCTCAAGGGAAACTACTGGATATTAAGGTACTCCTTTTAATAGAGTACCGGAGCAAAGCATTAACACTCCGTGAACACATGTGATCCTCACATCGCTACCATTCCCTCCGGTTGTCCCGATTTGTCACTTGGGGCCATCGGTTCCGAGACAATGACATGTGTATACAACTTATAGGTAAGACCATAAACAATGATTATCTTGATGAAACAATAACATGTTCAGATCTGAGATCATGGCACTCGGGCCCTAGTGACAAGCATTAAGCATAACAAGTTGCAACAATATCATCAAAGTACCAACTACGGACACTAGGCACTATGCCCTAACAATCTTATGCTATTACATGACCAATCTCATCCAATCCCTACCATCCCCTTCGGCCTACAGCGGGGGAATTACTCACACATGGATGGGGGAAACATGGCTGGTTGATGTAGAGGCGTTGGCGGTGATGGCGGTGATGATCTCCTCCAATTCCCCGTCCGGCGGAGTGCCGAACGGAGACTTCGGCTCCCGCGACGGAGTTTCGCGATGTGGCGGCGTTCGGAGGGTTTCGGCGACTTCGACTTCTCCCACAGCGTTTTTAGGTCGAGGCCGATAAATAGTCCGAAGGAGGGCGTCGGAGGCCGGCCGAGGGGGCCACACCACGGGCCGCGCGGGCCCCCCCCGGGCCGCGCCGCCCTATGGTGTGGGGCCCTCGGCCTCCACTTCAATTGTCCTTACGGCTCCGTCATTATTCTGGGAAAATAGGGCCTTCTGCATAAATTCCGAGGATTTTCCCGAAAGTTGGATTTCTGCACAAAAACGAGACACCAGAGCAGTTCTGCTGAAAACAGCGTTAGTCCGTGTTAGTTGTATCCAAAATACACAAATTAGAGGCAAAACAATAGCAAAAGTGTTCGGGAAAGTAGATACGTTTTGGACGTATCAACTCCCCCCAAGCTTAGCTTATTGCTTGTCCTCAAGCAATTCAGTTAACAACTGAGCGATAAAAGAACTTTCACGAACACATTTGCTCATATGATGTATATATTCTCATGCTATGGCTAATACTCGAGCAGTTCATAATGAGATATATGAAAATAAGATCATCTAACAGCTATGTCAATCATGGAGAGGTACCAACAATTAATAAGAAGCATCATGAATCATGTGTATAAGCAAAATTGTAATGTTCATAAGAGAGTATGATAAAGTGGTATCTCGCTTGCCTGTATTTGATTGGCAAAACATAAATGCCCGGGCACCTCTGGAGTTCATAGAAAGACTAGAAGTAGTGATTGTCAAAAGATAAATGCATCAAAGTTATACCACAATCAATCATATTTTGAGACAAGCATATTATACTAAGAATGACAGTTGTGCTCTCAAGATAGTGCTCAAAGAAATAATGGAGACACAACATAAAAGTAAAAGATTGACCCTTCGCAGAGGGAAGCAGGGATTAACATGCGCTAGAGCTTTTTTATTTTTATAAAGACAGGAGTAAAATTATTTTGAGAAGTGTTTGTTGTTGTCAACGAATGGTAATGGGTACACTAACTACCTCGCCAACCGGACTTTCAAGAGCGGCTCCCATGAATTATTGCATATTTATTTGGCACTCCTTCCAACCTTTCTTTCACAAACCATGGCTAACCGAATCCTCGGGTGCCTGCCAATAATCTCATACCATGAAGGAGTGCCTTTTTATTTTGGTTTTATTATGATGATGACACTCCCCCCAACCTTTGCTTACACAAGCCATGGCTAACCGAGTCCTTCGGGTGCCGTCCAACAATCACAAACCATGGAGGAGTGTCTATTTAAGTTAACTAATTCATAACTGGGAATCCCATTGCCAGCTCTTTTTGCAAAATTATTGGATAAGCTGATGTGCCACTAGTCCATATGAGAGTCCGTCAAAAGTAAATGACAAGGTTGAAAGTTAAACACCACATACTTCCTCATGAGCTATGAAACATAAACACAAATTGAGAAGCATTTTGAAGGTTTTAAAGGTAGCGCATGAGAATTTACTTGGAATGGTTTGAAATGCCATGCATAGGTATTTATGGTGGACACTCTGGAATAACTTGGTTTTCAGGTGTTTGGAAGCACGAGCAGCGTTCCCGCTCAGTACAAGTGAAGGCTAGCAATAGACTAGGGAGCGACAAATCAAGAGAGCGAATGCTTGTCATAATCATGCTTGCGGCAAAATAAATTAACAGAGGCATAAAAGTGATACAAGAACTCTAAAGCAATATAAATCATCGAGGCTTAATTGACTTTTTGTTCAGTCATATGCATGCGTGAGCATGTGCCAAGTCGATAAAAATGAATTATTCAGAGGAGGATACCACAATGCCATACTTACTTATGAATAAAACAATGCAAGCAAACATCCATGACATGCTACTCATATTAATAGATTGGGGCTAAACATGAGAGATCATAAACTACTAGACTTTCTCAAATAACATATACCTCACATGAACCAACTAAGCATGCTCACATGGATGAGTATATGTACAAAAATGAAAACAAATAGAGTTCATACCAGCCTCTCACCACAATCAGATTGTCGTAGATCGTCATTATTGCCTTTTCACTTGTGCAGCTTGGATAATATGAAATGAAAACCACGCTCCAGCCACCAAAGACCATTGAACTCATAAAGAACTTTACAAACCAAAGAAGAACAGCAAATATTTTTAGTGTTTTCAAATTGCAAACAAGAACAAAGGGAAACAAACAAACAAAGCAAAATCTTTTTGGGTTTTCTTATAGCAAACTAGAAATAACAAATAAAGTGAAACAAATGCAAGAAACCAAAGCAAACAAATGGTGAAGAGAAACAACAGAAATATTTTTGGTCTTTTTGTGTTTTGGGAAAGAAACAAAACAAAAACAAGAAATAGCAAACTGAAAGAAACACAGAAAAGCGAGATGGCAGAAATCTGCCAAAACCTGACAGCAGTACAGAAATCGATTTTTACAATAATCTTACGTTGCTCAGATCGAAAAGTGTTCAACTAATGAAAGTTAGATAACAACCTGGGGAATCTGCACAAAAATTGGCAGCTTAAAATGACGCTCTGGCTATTTTTAAGAATTTTTACGGTAACGTTCCAGAATCTGTTTTCAGGCAGCACTTCCCCAAATATCATCTTCCTCTCATTAGAAAACCACTCAAACGAACAAAACAAGTATGTACAAGTATCCAGCAACCATAATATGCAAAGAATGAGTGATGCCGGTATACCTCCCCCCAAGCTTAGGCTTTTGACTCTTCTTGATCATATATCATCCTCCTCTCTTGACCCTTGAAAACTTCCTTCACAACAAACTTCTCATAAACTTCATTAGAGGGGTTAGTACTCAAAAAATTTGAATCCACCTTGGTCCTATAGTGGCACATTGCAAAAACTCAATAAAACATTAGCTACAGCTCTCTATGTCTAGAAAAGCTCGCTTAAAGTCCACAAGAGACAATGCAAAAAAAATAGAGGCAGAATCTGCCAAAACAGAACAGCCAGTAAAGACGAATTTTAAATAAATACTTCCGTTGCTCAAATCAGAAAACTCAAAACTAATGAAAGTTGTGTACATATCTGAGGAACACGCACGTAAATTGGCATAATTTTCTGAGTTACCTACAGAGAAAACAGCCCAGATTCGTGACAGATAGAAATCTGTTTCTGCGCAGAAATCCAAATCTAGTATCAACCTTCGATTAGAGACTTCACTTGGCACAACATTGCAATAAAATAAAGATAAGGAGAGGTTGCTACAGTAAGTAAAACAAGTGGAGGAAGAAAGAGATGTTGTTTACTTCCTCTATGCATATAAAAAGTATTCGTTAACAAGGTTGATCAAGTCTTGCCACCAAATAAATTTTCATAGCATAAGAAGAAATAAACCTCAAATCAATCATGTTACCTTGAATTGTATCGATATGGATCCAATCACGAGAGTTTGATATTCTTCCTTAGGCTCATATATAGGACAATCAATAGTTCCCACTTTGATAGTTCTCACATTAGAAATAGTATTATCTCCACACGCTTTCTCAATCTTCTTGGGAAAATAAACGGTATGCTCCCTATCATCAACATTGAAAGTAACCTTTCCTTTATTGCAATCAATAACAGCCCCTGCGGTGTTAAGAAAAGGTCTCCCAAGAATAATAGACATATTATCATCTTCAGGCATTTCCAACACAACAAAATCAGTTAATATCAAGCAGTTAGTAGTAACTTGAACTGGAACATTCTCACATATACCAACAGGAATAGCAGTGGATTTATCAGCCATTTGCAAAGATATATCAGTAGGTATCAACTTATCTAAGTAAAGTCTCTTATAAAGAGAAAAAGGCATAACACTAACACCGGCTCCCAAGTCACATAGAGCAGTTTTAACATAATTATTCTTAATAGAACAAGGAATAGTAGGTATACCTGGGTCGCCCAACTTCTTTGGAATTTTGCCATTGAAAGAGTAATTAGCAAGCATAGTGGAAATTTCCTCATTGGGGATTTTCCTTTTGTTAGTAACAATATCTTTCATATACTTTGAATAAGGTGGCAATTTAATAGCATCAGTCAAAGGGATTTGCAAGAATAAAGGTTTCATCCAATCGCAAAATTTATTATAGTGTTCTTCTTCCTTTGATTTTAATTTCTTAGCAGGAAAAGGCATTTGCTTTTGCACCCAAGGTTCTCTTTCATTACCATGTTTCTCAGCAATAAAATCTTCTTTAGTGTACTTTTTATTTTTAGCATGCTTTTCAGGTTCTTCTTCAACCTCTTCTTTATCAGGAGTATCATTCTTATCATTATCATTATCATTATCATGTTCATTACCACTTTCAGTTTCAGCATCAGAAATAGAAATACTATTAGGATCATTAACAGGTTCAGAGGATTCTACAACATTTTTATGTTTCTTCTTCTTTTTCTTCCTAGAATGAGCACTAGGTTCAATGCGTTGAGAATCTTGTTCAACTCTTTTGGGATGCCCTTCAGGATATAGAGGATCCTGGGTAGAGACACCACCTCTAGTTGTTACTTCATAAGCATGTTTCTCTTTAGAATTATTCCCTAACAAGTCATTTTGCACTTTAGTGAGTTGATCAATTTGAGTTTGGATCATTTGAAAATGTTTAACAAGCATCTTAACATCATTGGAGGTTCTCTCCACAATATCATGCAATTCACTAATAGCTCGAGAATTTTCCATTAAATGATTCTCTACTCTCATATTAAAATTTTCTTGCTTAACAATATAATTATCAAACTCATCTAAGCATTGTGCAGGAGGTTTCGAATACGGAATATCTTCCCTAGTAAAGCGTTGAAGGGAGTTTACCTCAATCATGGATGAAGGGGGAATTATCTCACATATATCTTCAATAGGAGGTAGATTCTTCACATCTTCAGATTTAATACCTCTCTCCTTGAGAGATTTCTTGGCTTCCCTCATATCTTCATCATTCAATTTAATTAAACCCCTCTTCTTCAATATTGGAGTTGGAGTCGGTTCAGGCGTAGTCCAATCATCATGATTCCGGCTTATTTTAGCCAATAATTCTTCAGCGTCGTGCTGAGTTCTTTTCTGAAAACACAACCAGCACAACTATCCAGGTATGCCCTAGACTCAATGGTTAGTCCACTATAAAATATATCAAGTAAATCATGATTTTCCAAATCATGCTCAGGTCGAGCTCTAATAAGAGAGCAGAATCTCGACCAAGCCTCAGGCAATTTCTCTTCATCTCCACGATTAAAATTATAAATTCTCTCGCAAAGCAATATGTTGAGCACTAGCAGGAAAGTATTTGCGGAAGAAAACATCAAGCAATTCTTTCGGACTTTTAATAGAATTAGGTGGCAAATTATTATACCAAGTTTTAGCGTCATCCTTTAATGAGAATGGAAATATTTTAGCAACAAAGTAAGTACGCATCTTAACATCATCAGAAAACAAGCTACTAAGAGTAGATAGCTCAGTCATGTGTTCAACAACACTTTCTTTTTCAGTACCACAAAAGGGTGTTTTCTCAACAATAGCTATATGAGATAGATCAAGAGAAAAATCATAATCTTTATCCCTAATGTTTATAGGAGATGTGGCAAACTTAGGATCAGGAGACAGTTTATATCTAACAGCATGTTCTGCAAGCAACTTTTTAATTTTTCTTGCATCAGTAGTAGCATTGCATTTTTCAATAAAATCATCATTAAGCTCCACATAATCTTCCTCAGGATCATCACTAAAATAACCAAGTTCAGGTGAACTAACAGGTGTAGTAGCATTAGGAGTTTCAGTATTTTCAATTTGTCTAGACCTAGCAATTGTAGCATCTAGAAAAGATCCCAATGAACCACTATCATCAAGCACAGCAGAAACATTATCAATATTATGAGAGTGTTCAGATTCAGCAGATGTACCCGCATGCGAAGCATGTGGCGGTGAAACAAGTTTATCAATCACAGATGGTGAATCAAGAGCAGCAGAGGTATTCAGAATTGTACGTTTTCTTGTAGTGGATGGTAATATGGTGATCTTAGTATCGCGAGGTTTACCCATGATGGAGAATTTGCAGCGAACAATATTAATCCAAGTGAACTTCCAAATAAAGCTATGCTCCCCGGCAACGGCGCCAGAAAATAGTCTTGATGACCCACAAGTATAGGGGATCGCAACGCAGTCTTCGAGGAAGTAAAACCCAATTTATTGATTCGACACAAGGGGAGACAAAGAACACTTGGAAGCCTTAACAACGGAGTTGTCAATTCGATTGCACTGAAACAGAGACTTGCTCGCAAGGGTTTATCGGTAGTAACGAGGTTTATAGCGATAGCAGTAGTGAAATAACAAAGAAGAGAGTAACAGAGACAGCAGTAGTGATTTTAGTAAATAGCAGGATTAAAATACTGTAGGCACGGGGACGGATAACGGGCGTTGCATGGATGAGAGAAACTCATGTAACAATCATAGCAGGGCATTTGCAGATAAAAATGAAACGGTGTCCAAGTACAAAGCAATCAATAGGCATGTGTTCCATATATAGTCGTGCGTGCTCGCAATGAGAAACTTGCACAACATCTTTTGTCCTACCAGCCGGTGGCAGCCGGGCCTCAAGGGAAACTACTGGATATTAAGGTACTCCTTTTAATAGAGTATCGGAGCAAAGCATTAACACTCCGTGAACACATGTGATCCTCACATCGCTACCATTCCCTCCGGTTGTCCCGATTTCTGTCACTTCGGGGCCATCGGTTCCGGACAGCGACATGTGTATACAACTTATAGGTAAGACCATAAACAATGATTATCTTGATGAAACAATAACATGTTCAGATCTGAGATCATGGCACTCGGGCCCTAGTGACAAGCATTAAGCATAACAAGTTGCAACAATATCATCAAAGTACCAACTACGGACACTAGGCACTATGCCCTAACAATCTTATGCTATTACATGACCAATCTCATCCAATCCCTACCATCCCCTTCGGCCTACAGCGGGGGAATTACTCACACATGGATGGGGGAAACATGGCTGGTTGATGTAGAGGCGTTGGCGGTGATGGCGGTGATGATCTCCTCCAATTCCCCGTCCCGGCGGAGTGCCAGAACGGAGACTTCTGGCTCCCGCGACGGAGTTTCGCGATGTGGCGGCGTTCTGGAGGGTTTCTGGCGACTTCGACTTCTCCCCTGGCGTTTTTAGGTCGAGGCCGATAAATAGTCCGAAGGAGGGCGTCGGAGGCCGGCCGAGGGGGCCACACCACAGGGCCGCGCGGGCCCCCCATAGTATGGAAGATGATGTTTGTTTGCGAAGAATAGTAAAGAACAATTGCAGTAGATTGTATTTCAGATGTAAAGAATGGACCGGGGTCCACAGTTCACTAGTGGTGTCTCTCCCATAAGATAAATAGCATGTTGGGTGAACAAATTACAGTTTGGCAATTGACAAATAAAGAAGGCATAAGAATGCACATACATATATCATGATGAGTACTATGAGATTTAATCAGGGCATTACGACAAAGTACATAGACCGCTATCCAGCATGCATCTATGCCTAAAAAGTCCACCTTTAGGTTATCATCCGAACCCCTTCCAGTATTAAGTTGCAAACAACAGACAATTGCATTAAGTATGGTGCGTAATGTAATCAACACAAATATCCTTAGACAAAGCATTGATGTTTTATCCCTAGTGGCAACAGCACATCCACAACCTTAGAACTTTCTCACATCGTCCTGCATTCAATGGAGGCATGAACCCACTATCGAACATAAATACTCCCTCTTGGAGTTACAAGTATCAACTTGGCCAGAGCCTCTACTAGCAACGGAGAGCATGCAAGAACATAAACAACATATATGATAGATTGATAATCAACTTGACATAGTATTCCATATTCATCGGATCCCAACAAACACAACATGTAGCATTACAAATAGATGATCTTGATCATGATAGGCAGCTCACAAGATCTAACATGATAGCACAATGAGGAGAAGACAACCATCTAGCTACTGCTATGGACCCATAGTCCAGGGGTGAACTACTCACACATCGATCCGGAGGCGATCATGGCGATGAAGAGCCCTCCGGGAGATGATTCCCCTCTCCGGCAGGGTGTCGGAGGCGATCTCTTGAATCCCCCGAGATGGGATTGGCGGCGGCTGCGTCTCTGGAAGGTTTTCCGTATCGTGGCTCTCGGTACTGGGGGTTTCGTGACGAAGGCTTTAAGTAGGCGGAAGGGTAGGTTTAGGGGCGACACGAGGGCCCCACACAACAGGGCGGCGCGGGCCCTAGCCTGGCCGCGCGGCCCTGGCGTGGCGACGCCTCGTCGCCCCACTTCGTAATCCTTTCGGTCTTCTGGAAGCTTCGTGGAAAAATAAGACCCTGGGCGTTGATTTCGTCCAATTCCGAGAAAATTTACTTTGTAGGATTTCTGAAACCAAAAACAATGAGAAAACAAAGAATCGGCTCTTCGGCATCTCGTCAATAGGTTAGTGCCAGAAAATGCATAATAATGACATATAATGTGTATAAAACATGTGAGTATCATCATAAAAGTAGCATGGAACATAAGAAATTATAGATACGTTTGAGACGTATCAAGCATCTCCAAGCTTAGTTCCTACTCGCCCTCGAGTAGGTAAACGATAACAAGGATAATTTCTGAAGTGACATGCTATCATAATCTTGATCAATACTATTGTAAAGCACATGAGATGAATGCAGCGATTCGAAGCAATGATGAAGACAATGAGTAAACAACTGAATCATATAGCAAAGACTTTTCATGAATAGTACTTTCAAGACAAGCATCAATAAGACTTGCATAACAGTTAACTCATAAGCAATAAATTCTTAGTAGAAAGCTTTGAAACAACACAAAGGAAGATATAAGTTTCAGCGGTTGCTTTCAACTTCAACATGTTTATCTCATGGATAATTGTCAACATAAAGCAATATAACAAGTGCAATATGTAAACATGTAAGAATCAATGCACACAGTTGACACAAGTGTTTGCTTCTAAGATAGAAAGAAGTGGGTGAACTGACTCAACATAAAGTAGAAGAATGGCCCTTCGCAGAGGGAAGCATGGATTACTATTTTTGTGCTTGAGCTTTTTATTTTGAAAACATAGAAACAATTTTGTCAACGGTAGTAATAAATCATATGTGTTATGTATAAGATATCCTATAAGTTGCAAGCCTCATGCATAGTATACCAATAGTGCTCGCACCTTGTCCTAATTAGCTTGGATTAACACGGATTATCATTGCATAACATATGTTTCAACCAAGTGTCACAAAAGGGGTACCTCTATGCCGCCTGTACAGAGGTCTAAGGAGAAAGTTCGCATTGGATTTCTCGCTTTTGATTATTCTCAACTTAGACATCCATACCGGGACAACATAGACAACAGATAATGGACTCCTCTTTTAATGCTTAAGCATTTAACAACAGATAAAATTCTCATAAGAGATTGAGGATTTGTGTCCAAACTGAAACTTCCACCATGATTCATGGCTTTAGTTAGCGGCCCAATGTTCTTCTCTAACAATATGCATACTCAAACCATTTGATCATGAAAATCGCCCTTACTTCAGACAAGACGAACATGCATAGCAACTCACATGATATCCAACAAAGGTGTAAAAGTTGATGGCGTCCCCAGAAACATGGTTACCGCTCAACAAGCAACTTATTAAGAAATAAGATACATAAGTACATATTCTTCACCATAATAGTTTTTAAGGCTATTTTCCCATGAGCTATGTATTGTAAAGGCAAAGAATAGAATTTTAAAGGTAGCACTCAAGTAATTTACTTTGGAATGGCAGAGAAATACCATGTAGTAGGTAGGTATGGTGGACACAAATGGCATAGTTTTTGGCTCAAGGATTTGGATGCACGAGAAGAATTCCCTCTCAATACAAGGCTTAGGCTAGCAAGGTTGTTTGAAGCAAACTCAAGTATAAACGGTGCAGCAAGACTCACATATGAACATATTGTAAGCATTATAAGACTTTACATCGTCTCCTTGTTGTTCAAACACCTTAACCAGAAAATATCTAGACTTAGAGAGACCAATCATGCAAACCAAATTTTAACAAGCTCTATGTACTTCTTCATTAATAGGTGCAAAGTACATGATGCAAGAGCTTAAACATGATCTATATGAGCACAACAATTGCCAAGTATAAAATTATTCAAGACATTATACCAATTACGACATGCAGCATTTTCCGTTTCCAACCATATATCAATGAACGAAGTAGTTCAACCTTCGCCATGAACATTAAGAATAAAGCTAAGAACATATGTGTTCATACGAAACAGCGGAGCGTGTCTCTCTCCCATACAAAGAATGCTAGGATCCGATTTTATTCAAACAAAAACGAAAATAAAAACAATCAGACGCTCCAAGTAAAGCACATGAGATGTGACTGAACAAAAATATAGTTTCACTAGAGGTGACCTGATAAGTTATCGATGAAGAAGGGGATGCCTTGGGCATCCCCAAGTTTAGATGCTTGAGTCTTCTTAAAATATGCAGGGATGAACCACGGGGGCATCCCCAAGCTTAGACTTTTCACTCTTCTTGATCATATTGTATCATCCTCCTCTCTTGACCCTTGAAAACTTTCTCCACACCAAACTCGAAACAAACTCATTAGAGGGTTAGTGCATAATTGAAAATTCATATATTCAGAGGTGACATAATCATTCTTAACACTTCTGGACATTGCACAAAGCTACTGAAAGTTAATGGAACAAAGAAATCCATCAAACATAGCAAAACAGGCAATGCGAAATAAAAGGCAGAATCTGTCAAAACAGAGCAGTCCATAAAGACGGATTTTTCTGGGGCACTTAACTTGCTCAGATGAAAAAGCTCAAATTGAATGAAAGTTGCATACATATCTGAGGATCACGCACGTAAATTGGCAGATTTTTCTAAATTTCCTACAGAAGGGGCTGCTCAATTTCGTGTGATAAGAAGAAATATGTTTCTGTGATAATCCAAATCTAGTATCAACATTACTATCAAAGACTTTACTTGGCACAACAATGCAATAAAATAAAGATAAGGAGAGGTTGCTACAGTAGTAACAACTTCCAAGACTCAAATATAAAACAAAAGTGCAGAAGTAAAATAATGGGTTGTCTCCCATAAGCGCTTTTCTTTAACGCCTTTCAGCTAGGCACAGAAAGTGTGAATCAAGTAACATCAAGAGATGAAGCATCGACATCATAATTTGTTCTAATAATAGAATCATAAGGTAACTTCATTCTCTTTCTAGGGAAGTGTTCCATACCTTTCTTGAGAGGAAATTGATACTTAATATTACCTTGCTTCATATCAATAGTAGCACCAACAGTTCGAAGAAAAGGTCTTCCCAATATAATGGGACAAGATGCATTGCATTCAATATCCAAGACAACAAAATCAACGGGGACAAGGTTATTGTTAACCGTAATGCGAACATTATCAATCCTCCCCAAAGGTTTCTTTATAGCATTATCAGCAAGATTAACATCCAAATAACAATTTTTCAATGGTGGCAAGTCAAGCATATCATAGATTTTCTTAGGCATAACAGAAATACTTGCACCAAGATCACATAAAGCATTACAATCAAAATCATTGACCCTCATCTTAATGATGGGCTCCCAACCATCTTCTAACTTCCTAGGAATAGAAGTTTCAAGTTTTAGTTTATCTTCTCTAGCTTTTATGAGAGCATTTGTAATATGTTTTGTAAAGGCCAAATTTATAGCAATAGCATTGGGACTTTTACCAAGTTTTTGTAAGAACTTTATAACTTCAGAGATGTGACAATCATCAAAATCTAAACCATTATGATCTACAGCAATGGGATCATTGTCCCCAATATTTTGAAAAATTTCAGCAGTTTTATCACAAACAGTTTCAACAGCTTTAGCAGTTTCAGGTAATTTTGCACGCTTTGCACTAGGAGTAGATACATTGTCAACACCAATTATTTTACCATTGATAGTAGGAGGTGTAGCAACATGTGAAACATTATCATTACTAGTGGTGGTAATAGTCCAAACTTTAGCTACATTATTCTCTTTAGCAAGTTTTTCGTTTTCTTCTCTTTCCCACCTAGCATGCAATTCAGCCATCAATCTAATATTCTCATTAATTCGAACTTGGATGGCGTTTGCTGTAGTAATTTTTTTATTATCATTAGCATAACTTTCAATTTTAAAAGATCAACATCAGAGGCAAGTCTATCAACCTTAGAAGCAAGAATATCAATTTTATCAAGCTTTTCCTCAACAGATTTGTTAAAAGCAGTTTGTGTACTAATAAATTCTTTAAGCATGGATTCAATACCAGGGGGTACACTCCTATTATTGTTGTAAGAATTCCCATAAGAATTACCATAACCATTACCATTATTAGAAGGATATGGCCTATAGTTGTTACCAGAATTATTCCTATAAGCATTGTTGTTGAAATTATTATTTTTAATGAAGTTCACATCAACATGTTCTTCTTGGGCAACCAATGAAGCTAAAGGAACATTATTAGGATCAACATTAGATCTACCATTCACAAACATAGACATAATAGCATCAATCTTATCACTCAAGGAGGAGGTTTCTTCAACAGAATTTACCTTCTACCTTGTGGAGCTCTTTCCGTGTGCCATTCAGAGTAATTTATCATCATATCATCAAGAAGCTTTGTTGCCTCCCCCAAAGTAATGGACATAAAGGTACCTCCAGCAGCTGAATCCAATAGGTTCCGCGAAGAAAAATTCAATCCTGCATAGAAGGTTTGGATGATCATCCAAGTAGTTAGTCCATGGGTTGGGCAGTTCTTCACCAAAGATTTTATTCTCTCCCATGCTTGAGCAACATGTTCATTATCTAATTGCTTAAAATTTATTATGCTACTTCTCAAAGATATAATTTTAGCGGGAGGATAATATCTACCAATAAAAGCATCCTCACATTTAGTCCATGAATCAATACTATTTCTTAGGCAAAGATAGCAACCAATCTTTAGCTCTTCCTCTTAAGGAGAAAGGAAACAATTTCAATTTTATAATATCACCATCTACATCCTTATACTTTAGCATTTCACAAAGTTCAACAAAATTATTAAGATGGGCAACAGCATCATCAGAACTAACACCAGAAAATTGCTATCTCATAACAAGATTTAGTAAAGCAGGTTTAATTTCAAAGAATTCTACTGTAGTAGCAGGTGGAGCAATAGGTGTGAGGAAATCATTATTATTTGTGCTAGTGAAGTCACACAACTTAGTATTCTCAACAGTTCCCATTTTAGCAGTAGTAAATAAAGCAAACTAAATAAAGTAAATGCAAGTAACTATTTTTTTTGTGTTTTTAGTATGGAGAACAAGACAGTAAATAAAGTAAAACTAGCAACTATTTTTTTGTGTTTTTTGATATAAGAGCAAACAAAGCAGTAAATAAAGTAAAGTAAAGCAAGACAAAAACAAAGTAAAGAGATTGGAAGTGGGAGACTCCCCTTGCAGCGTGTCTTGATCTCCCCGGCAACGGCGCCAGAAAAAGAGCTTGATGCGTGTAGTTAACACACGTCCGTTGGGAACCCCAAGAGGAAGGTGTGATGCGTACAGTAGCAAGTTTTCCCTCAGTAAGAAACCAAGGTTTATCGAACCAGTAGGAGTCAAGGATCACGTGAAGGTCGTTGGTGACGGAGTGTAGTGCGGCGCAACACCAGGGATTCCGGCGCCAACGTGGAACCTGCACAACACAATCAAAGTACTTTGCCCCAACGTAACAGTGAGGTTGTCAATCTCACCGGCTTGCTAAAAACAAAGGATTAACCGTATAGTGTGGAAGATGATGTTTGTTTGCGAAGAACAGTAAAGAACAATTGCAGTAGATTGTATTTCAGATGTAAAGAATGGACCGGGGTCCACAGTTCACTAGTGGTGTCTCTCCCATAAGATAAATAGCATGTTGGGTGAACAAATTACAGTTGGGCAATTGACAAATAAAGAAAGCATAACAATGCACATACATATATCATGATGAGTACTATGAGATTTAATCAGGGCATTACGACAAAGTACATAGACCGCTATCCAGCATGCATCTATATATGCCTAAAAAGTCCACCTTTAGGTTATCATCCGAACCCCTTCCAGTATTAAGTTGCAAACAACAGACAATTGCATTAAGTATGGTGTGTAATGTAATCAACACAAATATCCTTAGACAAAGCATTGATGTTTTATCCCTAGTGGCAACAACACATCCACAATCTTAGAACTTTCTATCACTGTCCCAGATTTAATGGAGGCATGAACCCACTATCGAGCATAAATACTCCCTCTTGGAGTTACAAGTATCAACTTGGCCAGAGCCTCTACTAGCAACGGAGAGCATGCAAGAACATAAACAACATATATGATAGATTGGTAATCAACTTGACATAGTATTCCATATTCATCGGATCCCAACAAACACAACATGTAGCATTACAAATAGATGATCTTGATCATGATAGGCAGCTCACAAGATCTAACATGATAGCACAATGAGGAGAAGACAACCATCTAGCTACTGCTATGGACCCATAGTCCATGGGTGAACTACTCACACATCGATCCGGAGGCGATCATGGCGATGAAGAGCCCTCCGGGAGATGATTCCCCTCTCCGGCAGGGTGCCGGAGGCGATCTCCTGAATCCCCCGAGATGGGATTGGCGGCGGCTGTGTCTCTGGAAGGTTTTCCGTATCGTGGCTCTCGGTACTGGGGGTTTCGCGACGAAGGCTTTAAGTAGGCGGAAGGGTAGGTTTAGGGGTGACACGAGGGCCCCACACAACAGGGCGGCGCGGGCCCTAGCCTGGCCGCGCGACCCTGGCGTGGCGGCGCCTCGTCGCCCCACTTCGTAATCCTTTCGGTCTTCTGGAAGCTTCGTGGAAAAATAAGACCCTGGGCGTTGATTTCGTCCAATTCCGAGAATATTTCCTTTGTAGGATTTCTGAAACTAAAAACAGCAGAAAACAACAACTGGCTCTTCGGCATCTCGTCAATAGGTTAGTGCCGGAAAATGCATAATAATGACATATAATGTGTATAAAACATGTGAGTATCATCATAAAAGTAGCATGGCGGGCCATATTACTGGGGGCGGCGGTGCAGATTTCCTGGGGGCCATATTCCGCCGAAACGGGCCGGCCCGAATACGAGGCCTGCCCCGTATCCCGCCGGAATTTTACGGGGTGGGTGGATTTTAATGGGCCTGTTAGAGTCCTGAGAAATAACATCATGCTTCAACAGGGTCGTTCTCGAATCATAAGTGTGTCACTCTACGGTGCGGGAACTGGAGATCCATAATAGCTCCCACATATTCAACGATGACTTTGTGATCGAAAGAACCATTTACATACGATACCGATTCCCTTTGTCTCGCGATATTTTACTTATCCGAAGTTTGATCATCGGTATATCTATACCTAGTTCAACCTCGTTAA